>NC_133529.1:1217500-1517500 GCF_048544455.1 Silene latifolia | reverse complement strand
GCGATGGATTCTGAAGCAAGCGTGTTATTTAGAGTTAAAGACGTAGACTATGTCAAGAAGCATGAACTGCAGAGAATTAAATATCTTCATAGTGATGGAGATGATGATACAGATGATGAGAATAATAGTGAAGAGACGAATGCAACAAGATGTATGTTGAACCTGAGTGGTAGGAAGAATAAGTGCTACAAAGCAAGTCTCCCTGAAGCCTATGGGAGATCTTGTTGGGGGTCGCGTTATGGTTGGATTGTGACCTTAGGTTGTGATCGACAAATGTACTTGTTAAACCCTTTTACCAAATCTACTCTCCCGCTTCCTTCCCAATGGACGTTCCCCTTTCCATGGAAGGGAGCGAGTGGCAAAACTATTCGATTCACATTTATTGATAGAGCAGTCTTACTTCTAGTGCCTCGAGACAATGGTTGTCATAGTCATAGGCCCTGTTCTTTCTGGCTTTTTAGAGCCGAATCAATCAATGGAGCCAAAATCAATCGAGCCGAAATCGAATCAATGGAGTCAATCGAATCAATCAATCGAATGGAGCCGAGCTGATCAATCAATCGAATCAGCTAGAGCTGAATCAATCAATCAATAAAGTCAATTGAGTTTGAATCGAATCAAATAATCATATTAATATTAATAATAATAATATTTAATATTATTGTTATTATCAACTGTACTAATAATAATATTCATAGTATAATACTATTTATACTAAAATTAATATTTTTAAGAAAAAAAATTATAATATTATACTCCCTCTGTCCCGGTAATTTGTTGTCCTATTTCATTTTGGGGTGTCTCATTCAATTATTGTCCTTTCTATTTTAAGAATGAACTTGATGAGCAATTTGATCATTCACACTCAATTTGGTCCGCTTGTCATTTATAATTGGCCCTTCCTCTTTCCTTGGTCTTTGTGCCAAAAACCAAAGGACAACAATTGACCGAGATAGAGGGAGGAGTATATGAATAATCATAAATTATAATAATGAAAAAATAGTAATTTTTTACTAATAATATTCTTAATAACAATAATAAATAATAATGTCAATATTAATAATGATATTAGTAAAAATAATTGTTTCGAATAAAAACACTCAAGTAAGCGTAATTGCTCGAATCCGGGTCGGGTCAACGCGCTCCTTTCAAACGATGGCACCTCGAACCTATGCTTGCTCTCTCCGGATGGATCTTTCACGCGTAACAAATAGGGCCTCGGAGGGTTCGCAATAGGTCCTTCTCTGATGCCTTACGGTACTGGTGGATAGTTGGGACCTTGCTTGAAGCTAAGGTTTTCGTGCTTTTTCATAGTAGCTCGAGTAGTCTTACTTCTAGAGAGAGGAAGTTGTTGGTGAGAAGTATTTTACCATTGATGGGTGAATAATGAGGTATTTATAGATTTCTATGTGTACCTCAAATGATGGCTGGCAAGCATGGTTACCATATTCGCTATGAATACGCCTTATCGATTCGCGATTCGCTTATAGAAAATGTGTTATATGTATTTTCGATGAATCGTTGATAGAATTCGCTTTTAACAATTCGTGATTCGTAGAGTATCAAGCGAATCAGTAACCATGTTGGCAAGCGTGTTGACTTGTATGACCCCGTATTGGCTATTGGGTCAAGTCGGTTGGGCGTGCCCCATCAATAATATTAATAATAAATGTTATTAATTTTAATAATAATAATACCAATAATTATAACAACCACAACAACAACAATACTAATAATAATAATAATAACAATAATAATAAATAATATTATTATTAACATTAATAACATTATTATTCATTTTAACAACAACAACAACAACAACAACAACAACAACAACAACAACAACAACAACATAATTATTCATTTTAATAATAATATTCATAATAATAATAATAATAAATAAATAAATTATTAATAACATTATTATTAAATATAATAATAATAATAATAATAATAATAATAATAAAGAATAATATTAAAAAATAGTATTATTGATAACAAAATTAATAATAACTATTAAATTTAAGATGAGTAAAGGTGAAATGAAATTTGAACTTAATGGAGCTCAATCAACAATCGAATCGAATGGAGCTGAGCTGAAATTGTGAATCAATCGAATGGAGTGAATCAATCGAATCAATCAATGGAGCTGAATCAATCGAATCGAGCCGAATCAATCGAATCGAACTGAATCGAATCAAGTAGGTGAAAATAAGCCAGAAAGAACAGGGCCATAGTCATATAAGCCTCGACTCACCTTGTTCCGCTACTGATTACAATAACGGTATTTGGCTTGTGGTGGCATTACACCATGGTATTATTGCTTCTATTGCCAAGCCAGGGGATTCCTCATGGACGCCAATTCTTAGGCCGTACCGCAGTGATAACAAATATTGTTACTTATCGGACGTCACATATTGCACTCATTTGAAATCGCTACTATTTGTCGACTGTGAAATGAAGGTATTTATTTGCGACCTTAGTGACATCGAACATCCACAAGTTATGACACTGTATTTTAAGGGTCGACAAAATTGGATGGAAAAACCGGTAAACATGCTGTGCTGTAAATTCTACTTTGTTGATTCCGGTGGCAAAACACTTATAATTTCACGTTACGTAATGGTAAGGCAAGAACTTGATTACTACGAAGATTTTAAAATTGAAGATTACCGTGAATTTGAGAGTCACTTGACTTTCTATTTTAAGGTTCACAAGATTAAGTCTCATTCCAATAATTTAAAAGAAATCCATGATTTGGGTAAGGTTGCATTGTTTGTGGGTCATAATGCTACTATTTCCGTGTGTAGTACGGAGGTTGGTTGTGAAGCTAATTGCATATATTTTTGCGATGATTGTGAAGGTCCGCGTACAAACAGGTTTAGTGGGCATGATATGGGTATGTTCAAGATGAATGATAAAAAAATTCGTCCATTTTACGATGGACATAGCTCAAATTCCTCTTATTGTTCTCCATTTTGGTTTTGTCCATCTCTCTAAATTTTATGTATTACTCATTTACGTACTCCCTTCGTGGGCCCGTCTCATTATTTTGTTTACATTTTTTATTGTTTCTTAGTATATTTAAAGGAAAAATAAATGGGACAAATAATTTACACCTTTGTATAATACTCTTAGTGTGTATCTTTTGGTTGTCCATCCCTGAAGTAAAACGCTGAAGACTTGATTTTTGGACAAATAAGACTCAAAAATGGAAACTAAATTGAACGAAAATGGACTCAACAAATGGATTGATTTGAACACAAATAAATGCTAACCACTTGATGTGAATATGCATTTGAGTTTAAACTCATCAATATACTCAAATTGAACACTAAAACGGATTGTTTTAAGGACCAACAAAGAACGCAAGGACTGATTCAAACGCAAAGAAAGGACTCAATCAAAGCAAAACAACAAAACAGCTTGTTTAGATGAGTTAAACATCTCAATTGAGTTGATTAACATGACTGGAAACAATGGAAATGGAATTACAACAATGAAAGTAAGATTGTAATAAACATTCAAATGACAACTTCCTTGGTTGTAATGGGATTCGAAAACATAAGCTGGTTGGGACAATAATGAACTCAATTAAATAGACTAAAATGATTACAATTCAGACTAAGATGTGAACATATATGGGAGAGGATATCATATATGTTAATAAAAATAAAATGATACCATCTTAAACTGAAATGTAACCATAATAACAATCCTTAATTGGTCTTAAAAATGTCAACAATTAAGTGAGAAATGTGACCACTCTAAAAGATGTTATGCAGGATTTGAAAAAATGTTATAGTGACAACATTTGTGCATGAACGTAGTGACATAAAACAATAGGTGACAATGTAACCATGTTAGCTTATGTTGTTACACACTAAGATGGTAACATTGTAACACATTCTTTTTTTTTATGCATTTTCAGGTGATAAATTTTGAACACAAATAAATATGTGACTATATGTTTATGAAAAGATGTTATGCAGGATTTGAAAGAATGTTACAGTGGCAATATTCCGCAGCTTTTATTCCAAGTAAATTCCCTCAAAGATCACTACATATGACAAGAGCAACCAAATATGCAACTTCGATTAAAATGGTAACACTGTACACTAAAATGGTAACATAATAAGACTGACGGTATAAACTTTTCCAACCAAATTTGCATCTTATACCGTTGAATTCTTTGTGCTCTTCCTCGCCTCCATCTTTTCACTGTGGTTTCAAAGATCCCAAAGAACGCAGGAAGTGGTCTTTGAAGCTTGAAAATCCATCGCATAGTTTGTACTCTCACTAAATATGGTCACAATGAATGCTAAAATGGTAACCTTTATGCTGACTCTATACACATATATGTTAATCTTCATATTCATCAATAATCTTTATCTAAAATTGAATCTACAACAACACCCATGCTCCAAATTTCCATTTAAAATATTGCTCTAAAATCTCATCAACAAAGACAACAACTTAAAGAAGAAATAACAAACCATTACTCATCAACATCGTCACAAAATTACCGTCATTACCAGCAACCAATATTTGTGCAATTTTAGATGTAGATTTGGAAAGAAAATGGTTTATTTGTTGTTGTTTTAATTTTACATGAAGGATCTTAGATGAAGATGAAGATGAGTATTTGGAGGTTAAGCATTTTTTAACAAAGAAAACATGTTACAATAAGAAAGAAAGATTGGGGAAACATAAGAAGGAAAGAAAACAAACCTTTTATTCATCAACATCGTTACAAATCACTACTACAAATCCAGGCAACTACAACGTCCCTTTAACAACGCTTATTAACGAAAATCACCATAAGACGTTGTAGAATGGATGGCACAAATTTTACTAAACTTAATTACAACGGTTATGTGTTGATAACCGTTGTTATAGGTTTTAACAACGGGTCAAACTTGCACAACCGTTGTTAATATAAAAACTAATAACAACAGTTTACTCTGTAATACATTATAACCGTTGTTAATAATTTGGCGCAAAGTTAGTGAAAAGTAATTACAACGGTTATATATAAACCAGTTGTTAATACTTTTTAATAACGGTTTTATAAGGACCCGTTGTTAATATATTCTCTAATGACAACGGGTTTATATGTAAAAACCGTTGTCAATACTTTCCATAATATAAACCACACAAACATAGATCAGCTACAGCCACAAACACAAACCTAACAGAAACATACACAAACACAAACACACACTTTCTCATCATCTCTTTCTCATCGTCGCTTTATCATCTCCGTCACTGTCGTTGTCATCGTCTCTTACTTTCTCTAATTATCAGGTAAATATGCATGGTTTAATTTAGGTTTTGTCATCTCAGTCATTATTTTCTTTCTCTAATTATTTCATTTGCGTGTGTTTTTATTGATCATTATGTTCTTTCTCTAAGTATTATTCGCTTAATTAGTGTTGTCACTGTTGTTTTTCTGTGTTTATTAGCTTGTAAAACAAATTAAATAAAATAAAACAAAGAAGAAGATGATAGATAGGAATGCATAATAAACTTAATTAATTAATATATATATATATATATATATATATATATATATATATATATATATATATATATACATAAAAAACGAATTACATTGCTAAAAATGCAATTCTTAGATATGCATAGAGAGTCTTATTCTCTTCTATGATATTCATCCTCTCCTCCTTTGCTATTTGGAGGTTTCTTTCAGCAGTTGCTATTTCGTCATATAGCTGCAACATCTGCTGCTCTGTCAAGCCATTTTTTTTGGCGTCCTTGAGTGCGATCAGAGCTTTCTCAAGGTAGCTGCTTCTGAACCTGTCCTCGATGTCTAGCAACCGGCGGATGAAACTCTTGTTGTACTTGGTCATAATACACGTCTTACGGATGGTATCATTTATTGTTGAAGGAAGTTTGGAGTTTGTTTGAAAGATTTAGGGTTTGGAGTTTATTTTAGCAGTTTAGGTTTTGGAGATAGTGAGATAATGGAATGGTTATTGAGATAATGCATAAATTTATACTTAGTAATGTGTCGTTTGAGTTGTTAATTAATATATGTTTAGGAAGTTGTGCCATCATATCTGCTTCAAATCTTATAACCTTTCTCATTCCATATATTGTCCTTTCATATGCAGGGATTTGGCAGTAATAATGCATGCATCGGAATTATAACGGGCCTAATGCATGCATCTAGTAATATATAATTTAATTTAAATTTTTTTTTAAATCAACAACGGTTATTTAAAAAAACTCGTTGTCTTTAGTTATAACAACGGTTTTTTCTACTGTAACCGTTGTTATAACTTTCCCACCAAAATTTAGTCACACTTTCCACAACGGTTTTTTCTACTTTAAACTGTTGTTAATAGTTTTCACAACGGGTTACTTAGAAAACCAACCGTTGTTAAAACCTTTAATAACGTCCGCTTTTTTATATAACAACGGTTTTTAACCGTCTACCACTACACTATCCTCGTTCTCAATACGATCAATATAATCGTCTAAAACCATCTCTAAAACCAAGCTACCATGTTCATCTGACATTTTTTTTTTCGGAAAATGCACGCGATGCCCTTGAACTTTGATGTTTTGCCCGAAATACCCAATTTTTTAATCCGGAAATCTTTAAGAGGCTATAACTCATGTTTACGTGCTCAGAAAGTGACGATTTTTTTTTTCAAATTGATTATCTTTTCGAGAACTACGACTTGAAAAAAAAAATTGTCGTGTTTGGAATTCGTGACCAAGAGATATGGTCACTCAAAGTTTTTCGGTAAAAAAACTTGGACGTACAAAAACTCCTAGCCACGAGATCCAAATACGACAATTTTTTTTTTCAAATCGTAGTTCTCGGAAAGATAATCGATTTGAAAAAAAAATTTATCACTTTCTGAACTCGTAGACACGAGCTATAGCCTCTTAAAGTTTTCCGGAACAAAAAATTGGGTATTTCGGGCAAAATTCGAAACTTCAAGGGCACCACGTGCATTTTCCCTTTTTTTTTAGTGAATAGTATTTGTGCAATTTTAGATGTAGATTGTTGTTTGAATTTTACATGAAAGATCTTAGAAGGGGATGGAGATAAATATTTGGAGGTTGAGCATTTTTGAACAAAAAAAATATACTGATGGGGAAGTGGCTCACATCAAAATAAAAGGTGATATGTTGGGGTGGGGTTGGTACTTTATCAATAAAATAATACTCCCTCCTATTCACAATAAACCTCTCATTTCATTTTGACACAAAAATTAAAGAAACACACTACCCCACCATATAATTAAATTTGGACCACACAAATACACTACCCCACCATACAATTAAATTTGGACCACACAAACACTTACCAAAAAAGGAAATAGGAAATTTATTGTGAATAGACGGAAAAGGAAATAGGGAAGTTTATTGTGAATAGGAGGGAGTACTCTACCAACAAACCCATATACAATAAACAATAAGCCTATAAACAATAATCATAAACAACTCAACCCACTTGCATTTGACCCGCCCCATTTCCTACGGATACAGCACTATTCGATCTGTCTCTCCCTTGTGACGGATATAGACCGTCTTCAATGAGAATTTGTGTTTATTTAATTAGCCTCTCTTCTCAACTCAATTCTTATTTCTATCTCCTATTTATATTTTAATTACTTATGTTAAAACATAAGTTAAAATGTCACAATTTACATAAAATGTTGCAATTTACATACATTCAACGGGTCTAACATATCAAATACCTTTAATATAATTCTAATAAATGATGGTTGTATATTATCTGATATTCAAATCTAATATTTATCAAATATTCGAATTTCCAAATATGGACTATTTATATTGTCAAGGTATTGAACACTTAATCACGCTCAATTATATGTTCATGTATCTAATGATAGCGCCTGCTATTACGACCCGTGTATTTTTATACCGGTATAAAACTAGTTATCTAAAAAGCTAAACCAAATTTCTTAAAAGTCAAAAAAACCATCTTGTTGCCCATAGAAATAGAAACAACAATTTGTTGCTTATTAAGCTTGAAAAACAAAAAACTCATTTTCAATAAGTTAGGCCAAACATGCTCTATAGACGAAATGGTGAAGGGAAGGTAAAAGAGAGTAAAATGGAATTATGACCGAATAATAACTAGTAAAAAAATGATTTTTTTAAACTATTAAAAAAAGGATTTTAAACAAGGGTTACCGGTTGAATAGGTAGCCTTTCCATTTGTTCTATTATGCGAGAAGGGTTGTAGTAGTTGGTAGTATTCTTAGCTAATTTAAAGTATAGCGTATTTTAAGAAGGACACTAATAGTTCAGAATATTCATATAAAATAATTCTAATAAAAATGGTTGGTGGGTTATACCCCCTTGGCTAGTTGCTACTACGTACCTCTCCCATTAAAGGTAGTCAAGCCTCATGACCAACTCAGCCCGCTCGAACCCGCCTCACCCATCAGGTCAATCTTGACCTAGCTGTGTGACTCATGAGTCATGCCAGCCCAAGCCAACCAATCAAACGGTAGGGGGCTAGGGTCAACAAATCCAACCTGACCCACCCTCGCCCTAGACCAGTCCCCTTAACTTGCCCAAGTAGATTTCGATTCCACCTTTACCAGGCTTGGCTTGGCTCGACTCGGCCCGGGTTGACCCCTCCCCCTCCTCCGGACCCGTTTTAGGTCTGCCAAGCCAATCCCAGTCCGCACTCTGGGTCAGTTCGACTCAGCCCAGCCCGTATATATGACCACCCTTACGACCTTACCCCGGGCTACAAGTACAATTCTTAACAATGCCACGACCAAAAAGAACGGCACCACTACAAATTTTGAAGGCCCAGATGCCTATAGCTCAAAATACATCCACTTTTGAACAATTCTTTTTGTTTGGTTCAATACGACAATTAGGTACCTCGTACCCCCATTGGCCTACTCACTTTGAGTAAATTCGGTAGTCGAAAATGTGTGTGATACTATAATCTATTGAATATCGATTATGCTTAAGCTATGTTCTTTTTAACTTCATCTCAATTTTGGACCTTTGAATTCATCGATTAAGAGAAGAGATGCAAAAGGGTTCATATTGTCGTATTCATTCCCTCAGTGCATGGAATGATTGTTGGATTAAATAAAGTTGACTTTTCCAACTTTTGAAGGGTGTGGGTTTGAGTTATTCTCTTGATTTATCCTTGAAAGTTGATGACCTTCTTAATGATTCTAGAGACTAAGATTTAAGTAAGATTGATTTTATTCAGTCTGACGAGATTCGAAACAAAATTCTTGCTACTATAGCACTATTATCCCAAGGGATGAGATTGATGATACCTTCTACTGGAAATACTCTCCTAAGGAAATTTATATTGTCAAGACGAGTTACTTTGTGGTGTTATCTCGTGAGAGGATAATATATTCTTCAGCTAAGATCAGTCGAGAATGAATACGAATATTATAAGCTACTGCAAAAGCAAGTTTTTTTTTTTTTTTTGATGACGAGGGGTTGAATCCCCCCCGAGCCCATGCATTCCCGCACCACCAGTACATGGACCATGTAAGCCACCCCTTTCGGAGCTGCAGTGGCCAAGTGATCATCGCCCCAGTTGGGAGTCGAATCCGGGACCTCTTAACTCCTGCATTTCTGCAAGTTTCAAGGTTTAACCCGACTACCACTGGACTAACACCACTTGGTTAACAAGAGACTTTAGAGCAAGTTTTGCATCTTTATGTCTTGAGTAAATACGAAATCTATTATTTGGAAAATTTTAGCAGGTGTTTTACCTTCTGAATATGAATGTATGAAGAGCAGACTACCTGGTGATTAACTCTGTTTATTCTGTGATTCTTCCTTAAGCTGCTTAGAGACTTTGGAGCATATGTTTAGGGACTGTCCCTTCTCGCATAAAGTCTGGTTTGGTTACCTCTTGGGTATTAAAGTTAGCATTGAAGATAATGCTGTAATTAGGGTATGGATTTTGAATTGGCTGCTTTACTTTGGAAAGATTAAGGATGGAACCTCTCTTATCCAATCTTTTATTGATACTCTCTGGTAGATATGGGTTGCTAGGATTGATACTCTTTTTAAGTGAAAGGGAACTGTTTGATCAAATTAGAGAGACCTCTTCCATTATGTGGTCTACGTGTAATAGTTTTAACCAGAAGGTTGGTGCTATGATGTGTTTGAATGATGATTATGATGAAGAATAGAGCTCTAAAATCATAAACTATTTTCCATTTAACATTACTGGTTCTCCATGCCCTGGTAAGTCTCTTGGAATAAAAAGTGATACAACCTGGACTCGTGATAGAACGGTTGTAGCAAGTCGGGTTGTCTTTGATCAGCATGGGCAAATCAATGAATGTAGGAATTTGAGTTGTTATGCCTCCTCTCCACTACAGGCTGAATCAAGGGCCATGATGGAATCAATCAACAGGTCAAGATAGTATATCAACGGATAATAAAGTGTGTATTAAAAAAAATTAAAAGTCTCGCTAAGTATTTTTATTGTCTTACTCTTAGTTTTATCCCTAGGACTCTAGGAGCCATAATAGAATACATCACTCCATAGCCCATAGGCAATGTAAGCTATTTATTTTCTCTTGTAAAAAAACAAAAAAAAACCTCCCCTTCAATAATCACAATTAATTATGCAGTTAGTACTCTTTTTGAAGTCGTTGTGTGCTATGAAATACTCGTATAATCTAGCACGTTGTTATTACCGTTATAAGCATGGTAAATAACGTGAAACAAAGTCTATAATAAAAATGATAATAATTCTACATGAAATAATCATGGAATTCAACAGATATACTAGAATTTAACAAACCAACGCGAGTTTAAAAATGGGCAAAAACCTTAGAAAAAAAGCAATCACGGGCTTATCAAAAACTGGTTTTGACAACAATTAAACTTACATTCATTGTTTAGGAAAGTGAGCATGCAAATATTGCCAATAGAAACCAACAATTAAACCATCATTCACGTATGGGTTTTTATATGATTGTATTTTACTTGGTCATTCTTTATAACGGTTTTTCAAATATGTGTCCTAAAGACACGCATTAATCAACTAAATGTAGTATGATTCATAAGATATTTCCATGTGTTCCACTAATTATGATAAAAATGAGATTATATTATACTTAACTATAACATCTTGTGAATATTTCCACATTAAAAAAAATAAAAAACGTATGGAGATGGACTTAGGCCGTGTGATAAAGGTGTGGGATCCGGACGAAAGTGTTTGACTTTCACCAAAACACTTTCTTAAATTTTCTTTTAAATGTCTGTTGTAAATTTGTAATATATGAGTGAATATTAGTACATAAAGACATACTCATAAATATAAAACTGAGTCTCGTTTTTACTAATAGAGTCATTTTCGATTATAGTTATTCTTTGTAAGTGTCGTATGACGTTCTATTAATGAAATTATTCTTCTATTTCAAAAAAACAAAAAAAAACTATAGTCAAAACCTCATCTCGAGGAGCAAAAGCTGTCAAAACAAAATGGTTGATGTATAATTTTTTATTGTTTATGTATTATTATATATGAGTGTTAGAGAAGAGTATATATTAATGAAAAGGAGAAAAATAAAAAAAATTGACGACAACAACCACAATAATAACAATTGTCATAGTAAAATACTAATAATCGTAATAATAGTCGTGGCAAAACCTAATAATTTGTGGCAAAATTTTAGTAAATTTATTGAACTTCGGTCATGTGATAAAGGTGTGGGATCCGTATGGACGAAAGTGTTTCACTTACACCAAAACACTTTCTTAAATTTTCTTTTAAATTAATGTCTCTTGTAATATATGAGTGAATATTAGTACGTAGAGACATACTCATAAATATAAAACCGAGTCTCGTTTTTACTAATAGATTCGTTTTCGATTATAGTTATTCTTTGTAAGTGTCGTATGACGTTCTATTAATGAAATTATTCTTCTATTTAAAAAAAAAAACTATAGTCAAAACCTCACCTCGAGAAGCGAAAACTGTCATAACAAAATGACTGGAGTATAATTTTTTATTTGTTTGCGTATTATTATGTATGAGTGTTGGGGAAGAGTATATATTAATGAAAAGTAAGAAAACAAAAAAAATCGACGACAACAACCATAGTAATAACAATTGTCATGGTAAAATACTATTAATCGTAACAATAATCATAATAAATTTGTTGGATTTCATTTTTCACCAACACTTGCGTACAATCCCGTAGAAACCCTATACCCAACAACCAAAATCCTAAACATGGCTATCCCTCGAACACCCTAGCATACCCTGTTGGATGCTAGTTACGGTCCATTTAACAATGTTCAGGAAGCGAATTTCGCGTCTCTCCATATCCCACAAAACAACATGAGTTTTTACTCCATTCAGCAACTCGATGAAGCACTTGTCTATCGGATGGTTGTAACTCGACATGATTATACCGATCGATCCGCAAAACAATCGTCTTGAGTTTTACCTAATTCGGACTGACGCATTGGATGCATGGGATCCACGTTTTAGGAGCTGGTGGTCATTCAAATTCGTGACCAAGAACAATGGCGAGAAAATTATTCAATGCAGTTGGAAACCATTTCGCAACTCGCACAGACTTGGTGTAAACGACGTTATGGAGTTTCTAGATGTTAGGAAACTTAGTAGAAATTTCCTTGTAGTTCTCTTGAGGTTCATTGCTTATTGATAATATTCACAAATTTGAAATGCTTTATTAGTAAGTTTGATGATAAAATTCGCATCGAATTTAGTAGCTCTTTGAATATACATGCATTATAAGTTACATTACGGCGAAAGTGGTAATTTAGCCCCATTATTTTGGCTAATCGTGAGATCAAACCCCTTAATTTTGGATTGTAGCAATTAAGCTCCATAAGTGACGCAAAAGATGAAATTAAGTCCCTTATTCAAGATCTCATGATAAATTCAATATATTATTTTACATAATTGAAATTGATTACACTTTTTATAATATATACAATCAAAATAAAATCTAACAATAAAATCAAAATTTAAAATGAATTAGCATCAATTAAATAAGATTTAAAATTATTTCATAAAAATAAAAAAATTTATGTTTTATTAAAGACCTAAATATTTTTCTTAAATTTGTTAACAATTCTTTACGAAATAATATATATATATATATATATATATATATAATATTTTTTTAATTTTTTTAATTTTTTTTTGTGAAAAAATGAGAAATACAAAAGATATACGTGCTTAGATTTTTTTGATGATGGAGATATTTTTAACAAAAATGACGATTTTTTCGAAAAAGGTAAAATAAAACTAAAGTTTTTATTTTTCGGAATTTTAAAATGTTGTATTTGTTTACATTTTAAAAAAAAATATGCATTTTTCTTTAAACAAATTATAACCTAATTGAGTTTTTTGTGGTATGAGAAATGAATTTCTCATGAAATTTTGGGTAATGGATTTAATTTCACCTTTTGCATAACTTACGGGCTTAATTGCTACAATCTAAAGTTAAGGGGTCTGATCTCACAATTAGCCAAAATAATGGGGCTAAATTACCACTTTCACGGCTACATTACTTATATTTAAACAATAAGTAGTAACAACGCTTTTCTTAATTAAAGCTAAGAAAAAATTCATTGATTTTGTTCACATATAGACATATAAACAGGCAAAGTAATCTTACTTTTATGTCTAATAAAAACTCTTTTTTTCATATAGGTACCATTTTTTATGCTAATTAATATCTTCCCGGGCTCATTTATGTAAAATGAGTTTCTTACACTCTCTTCAATTTTCTTCTCCTTGTGAAGTAGAATCTTGTATGAGCCTTCATCGTCGGGGATGAATTCGTCCTTGTATGTGACATCCCACCCAACTACCATTACTTCCCATGTTATGGTTACCTTTCCCTTAAAAAGCAAACAAACAAAATAAATGTATTTTTTTAGTAAAAAAAAAATCTATTAATGACTCCCTTTAGTCCAGTCAAAACTTAAGGTAACACCTTCCTTATTCGGACAATTCAATCTGTCCATTCATTATTAAATTAAATGAAAAATGTCAACATTATCTTTACAATATAGCCATGTTTACAACAAAAGTCATTCGTTAAATATGCTCAATCCAACTCTCTATTTTATACTTTGCTAATACACTATATTTAGCAAAAGATTATACCTTAATATTTGTGCAAAAAGGCATATTAGCTTTGGATTCGTTATAGGTAGGCTTAACTTCAGGCACAAATTCTCATTTGTGACGGGCATATCCGTCGCACGCTTGTGACGGGTCAAGTACTACTCATGTGAGTTGATAAGACAAATATAGATTGCTACTCCTTATGCACTATACTTTTGTCTTATCTACCCACATGGGTAGTACTTGACACGTCGCAGGCTTGTGACGGATATACGCGTCACAAGAGAGACTTGTTGAACTTCAGGAAGGAACTATTAGGTAATTTGTAAATGGTATCTGGCTCTAGGTGTACTTAATAACTAAGGTATGAATTTAGACGATAAGATTAAAAAAAAAAAACAATAGAGTGTAAAAATGTGTACCTCTGATAATGGTAGTTGGAAAGTAGAGACTGCCCCTGCTCGAATACCAAATTCTAAAACAACATCTTCAGATGTAAATTCTTGATCATTTGCTCGTCTTAGGCCGCCATATTGTAGTGGAATATTTTCAGGAGGTATATACCTAAATATAGACCGAAACAAATTATTTAATGCAAGCACTTGTGTGTTTTTCATATTTTTCCTAATTTAATTATGCATAATTTAACCTGTTGAATTTGGAGTTATTTATGCGGTAAATATGAAAGATGAGACATTTCATAATAAATTTATGGGTATGAAGATAAGTATATTGTTAGATTTGTTTGTCTCTTAATTATGGTCACTAAATTGGAAAATAAAAGGGCATAACTTAATTAAGTATGAATGTATTAATTTATTAAGGGTTTTTCTAACCTATGCCCACTAGGCATAGGATAAGAAAACAAAAATGGAAAGAAATAAATGTATTTATTGTAAAGAAAAGTAAAAGTAATAGGATATTCCAATTTCCCATAAAAACATCAATTAATTCTTTCCATTTTTGTTTTCTTATCCTATGCCTAGTGGGCATAGGTTAGAAAAACCGATTTATTAATATGTCAAAGTATATTTGAGAAAAATTATGTATAACTTACTTTAGCAGTGTTTCGGTAAGATTATGAGGCCTTGAAAATACAAATTTTTTACGAGTCCCATGCGAACAATAATGCGTGATTAAACCATGGTACATATAGTACCAAAAAGGAGCATTTATCACGATCTGTAAAGGCATATCAAAGAAAGAAGTCATAACCTTTATTACATTTGGATTCGACCGTAATTATTGAAGACTCTATGCATTCCAAATGAATAGTTGATATATAAATATAGTAAAAATTATCAAAGGTATACGATAGAGCTAGAGTCCCCATGACAGTAAAGTGTGCGATACCATAAAAAGAATCATATATCTTCATTATACGCTTGTTTGACATTACGATTGTTGATGGCCTCAATAATTTACACAAAGAAGATTTCAAATTATCATATTACACGTACAGAAACAATAAGGCATAAAAAACAAATGCCATTCAAATTTCGGTTTTTATTTTCGTGTTGATAAACTTACCAACAAGTCTCTCTTATGACAGACATATCTGTCACAAGTTTGCGACGGGTCAAGTAATACCCATTTGGGCAGATAAGACAAACCAGATTGCTACTCCCTAAGCATTCTGATTTTGACTTATCTACTCCACATGGATAATACTTAACCCGTCACAAGATTGCGACGGATACACCCGTCACAAATGAGAATTTCTGTAAACTTACATGTTTATAAATAAGCTCAGGATAATATTGTTGAAAAATTGAAACCACGTCTTTGCTAATAGGATCAAGCTCGCTAATTCGATTAGTAGGGCCAGGAGCATTCTTCATATCACTAATCAATAGAAATGAATCCACCCCGCCAATTTTAAAACTCAATTTCTTAATACTTTTCTCCATAAACTGAATTCTCCACCTTAAAAATTCTCTCCTACTTTTTTCTGTCCCAAATGTTTTCTTATACAAAGTCTTATTTGTGAATACCCCATATAAGTTGAAAAATAAAGGATGTCCTTCTCTATCTGAGCTCTCTACATAAATCACTTTGTTAAGTTCTTCTTCATCCCCTAAATTTTCTTCCATAATATGATCAATGTTCTCTTTTGCCCTCCAAATTAAAGTTTGTCTAAGCGATTCTAAGGCCTCTTCGACCTTATAACCTTGGGCTTTTAAGAATTTTAGTAGGATAATATCCGTCCCTTCGTCTTCTTTACTTGGTAATAATGACACCCCCCAAAGATTAATATCCTTTTGATTTTGGACCATTAAAGCATGCTCTTCTTGGTTGAATAAAGTATTATTATTGAGATCATCTTCTAATCTCGACTTTAATTCAAACAATGCCTTCCTAGATTTCCCCTTCCTCCACCTCTTAAATATCTTCCCTTTTCGCCTTTCAGATCGTTTTTTTGTTGAAATTATATTGGTTACGTTTTTGTCAAATTCATTTATTTCCCCTTCAAAACCATCATCAAAATCTATATCTTCTTCACTATGGCTTGTTTCGTCATCGTCACTCAAATCATCTTGAAATTCACCGTCATAAGACTCTTCTGAATGAGGTATGATTTGCAAATTATCTGCCATTTTTGGATACAAAGGAATGGATTACCAAAGGGTCAAGATGTTTAATGTTTTATCTTCCCTTTATTTAATTGAGGTTTCTAATTCTCCGATTGAGAGGATCATGCAAAATATAAAATGTTTCTTTTTAAAAAAATATCAACGTGATGTCTCATGCCTCTCTTATTGTTTGTTATTACACAATAATAACAATTTGGCTATATTAAGAAAAGAAATTTAGAGACATAAATTTTAATAGAAAAATAAAATGTTCTCGCCTAATTCTTATGTTATCACTACTAAAAATATACAATCGTCACATTTCCTATCTCTTAACTTTAGTACAAAATATGCATAAGAATCACCCAATTTCTTTGATAACGAGAGAATTCGCGAGCACTACCCTTTTTTAATAGGCCCACACTAAGTAAATAACCGAGTATATGTAAGTTGTATCAGCCTGCAAATCACGCACACTATGTGAACCACCTATTTTTCATGGTAAGTTGGTAACAAGCTCGATGTATATAAAGTATATATATAACCTCAATTCAAGATAACTCAAATAAGATTGCTACTTGATAGACTCAAACTTATAATTTTTTGGTTGAGACAAGATTACTATTGGATAGACTCATAGACTCAAACTTGATAAAAAAATTCAAAATATATCTCCATTATAAGACGTGTTACTAGCTCTATTGTAAGATGTGTTTCCAACTTATATAAAACCAACTATAGATAACAATGTTTGTAACCCTGGGATGCGCAATGCATGATCACATATTTATCGATTATAACAAGCATCATTGCTTGTAACATAATCTTGGTTTAGTATCTGGTTTGTATATTGATATAGCCAAATTATATTTCTCAATATTTGTTTATATTACAAAGAGTAAACATTATAAAAATGACATATTATTACAATATTACAAAATAGAGAATAATTCATAAAGCTAATTAGTAAAGTTTTTAAGAAGTTATATGTATAAACTCAGTAAAATTTAATATACAGGTCAAATACATACCAAATCATTCTTCGTGGTATTCAGGCCGGGTTCATTCAGGGATTGGAGGTAGGAAAGGATAAAGTGGTGTTAAGTCATCTTCAATTCGCAGACGATACTCTTGTTTTCTGCCCAGCTTCGTCTCAGGTCTTGACAAATATTAGACGTCTACTTGATATCTTTCAGAGAGCTTCTGGCTTGACAATTAATTTCAAGAAGTCGGCTCTTTTGGTCATGGGTAGGAACCGAGAATGGGGTGAGAGGAATGCTCAAAAATTAGGATGCCAATTGCTGCAGTTACCTGTGAAATATTTGGGTATACCTTTGGGGTGCAATCCGAACAAAATTTCGTCTTGGGACTCAGTAATTCAAAGGGTGAAGGTCAGGCTAGCTTCTTGGAAGGTTGGGTTATTGTCGAAAGCGGGTAGGGTGGTGCTTATCAAATCGGTCCTGAACTCGCTACCCCTTTATTTTATGTCTCTATTCAAAATTCCTAAAGGCGTCTTGAATAAAATCATCAGTCTTCAAAGGAGTTTTTACTGGGGAAAAGGAAATGAAAAGAAAGGAATACCATTAATCAGCTGGGAAATCATTCAAAGACCAAAAGACCTGGGTGGCTTGGGCGTGGGTGATCTCCAGATCAAAAATGTCGGCCTGCTTTTTAAGTGGTGGTGGCGTTTTTCTCAGGAGCATGAATCGCTTTGGAAGAGAGTTGTTTGCTCAGTTCATGAAATTAACCCGGAGAGTGTGTTTAGGAGTGATGCAATGGTACCAAAGTTTGGACTCTGGAAGTCAATATGTTCTGTGAAATCGTGGAATTCCACTATTGCTGAGGTCTTGGCGCAAGGTACAAAAATCCGAGTAGGAGCAGGGTCTAAAATCCGGTTCTGGGATGATAAATGGGTTGGTGATTCAGCTCTTAAGGATGCATTCCCACGTTTGTTTAGCGTCTCTAACCAGAAAAACGAGTATATAGCGGACCTGGGTTGTTGGCAGAATGGCGTGTGGAGATGGCAGTTGACTTGGAGGAGGCGTTTATTCCAATGGGAACTGGGCCTGGTTGATCAATTGATGTCACTAATTGAGGACTTTACGCCGCTTCCAAATGATGTGGATCGTGTGTACTGGGAATTTGACAAGGCAGACGGGTATACAGCTAAATCTTTTGTCAATGCCTTTTATAATCTAAAATATGAAGATGTGGAGCGGAAACAATGGTTTACGCTAATTTGGAAAAATCTAGCCCCACCACGTTATGAAATTATTCTATGGGCTATTTTGTGGAAGAGAGTAAATACAAAAGATCGGATTTTGAAGTGGAAGACACTTTCTTGGGATGAGATGACGTGTGTTTTTTGCCGAGATGTTTTGGAAACCCCTAATCATTTATTCCTTCACTGTCGATATTCTTGGAAGTTATGGATGGATTGTTGTGATGAGTGGAGTATAAATTGGATTTGCCCCATGGAGATTGAGGACGCTTTTATATGGTGGAATGACTCCCCTTTTGTTGGTTTTGAAAGACGGATTTGGGAGGCTATGTTCGTTGCTATTGTGACCCTTATTTGGGAGGTGAGGAATGAATGCATTTTTGAAAACAAAGCACCGAATTGGTTATGTATGACAGACAAAGTGGTTTTACGGGTGGGGATGTGGAGTAAAGCTTGGAAAGACAAAATGCCATACTCGTTAGAAGATTGGATGAACAATTGGAAAACGTTAAGGTCGTGGAGGGGATAAAGTTTTTAGGGTCGAATGCTTTGTATTTGGTCTGATGTTGTATGGCTGCTTGTAGCTTTATTTTGTTTTTTGTTTCTTCTTTTTGGGACTCTACTCGCTGTAGGTCTTCGGGTTAACCCCCTTCTTAATCAAAAAAAAAAAACATACCAAATCATTCTCTATTAGCATCATGTGGGTAATATTTGACCCGTTTTAAGATTTTAAGGCGATACTCGTTCTTAAGCAAGACTTACTAAACCTAACATTACTCGAAATCCAAATTGACCCATGCATTCCGACAATAATTTACCCTAAAATAACTTTATACTATATACCAAATAAAACTGCATCCGAATAACTCCACTAAAAAATTAAATTAAATTAACGGTGATATAACCACACAATCAACTACTATAATTTCAACAAAATTATTTATTACTTGTACTTAGTAGTAGTAGTTAGTAGTACCGGTTTCCAAAAGATAATTATTGAAAGATTCATGGTGTTCATCGATAGCCGGTAAATATATAATACCAAACTTAGAACAACCACCAGAAGTCCTCTTTTCCCCTTTTCCTTCCTTCAATTTAATCAACAACCTCAATTAAACCCTAATTTCAATTCAACTTCAATTGCCTTTCTCTCCTCCGGTAAATTACTTTAATTTCTCGTGAATTTCATTAAATTACGGTAAAATTACTTTAATCTTTATACTTTCGTCGTTTTTTTTGATTTTTTTGCAGGTTTGAGGAGTGAATTTGGTGATATAGTGGCTGAATTAAGTTAATTTAAGTTATTTTGGTAAGTTTCGTAATGGCGGCGACGTTAGCTTCTGCTTCGGCGGTTGTTGGCGGCGTTTCGAAACTGAATATTAGTGATAAGAGGTTTAGTAACCGAAACGCCGGTGGCGAGTTTTCGAGAAGTCAATTTAATGGTGGGATGTTGTGTTCGTCGTCTCGAAAATTCCCAATTTATCCTCGGTTGTCGATTTGTCGGCCTTCTGCTGGATTTTCTAAGTGCAGGTATGGTTATAGCTGTGTTGTTGATTGACTTACGAGCTAGTTTCGCTTAAGACCGTCTTAATTGGACCCGTAGTATGGAAAAAGGCCGTCTCACCCTAAGACGGTCTTATCTTTTTATTGTTCAAGTGCTGTTTTAGTTATGATACCTGGTTGTGTTGCAAAGAAATGGTGTTTTTGCTATAGCAATGAAAAAGGTGAAATTAGTATTTGAAATAAGGGAATTGTCGAGCTCGAAAGGAAGTGAAAAAAGGAAAAGTGAAAGCAGTTACGAATGATTGAATCTTGTTGAAAATTGGGAGTTTATAGTGTGTAATTGGTTATCGTAATTGAATTTTTGTTTGTGATGACCTAAATCCCTAATGGAAGAGGTAATCTTTGGAGTAAATGTCGGATTTTTTAAATAAAATAAATGAGAAATAAATGGCGCCTCTTCAGTTTGTTTCAAATTCCAAATTTAGTGGAAGGAAACTAGGAGGACTTTGGTTTTGGGGCTCGTAACCGCAGTTGTCTTGAACATATTCTAAGACCAAAAGCTCATTACTTGGCAATTCACAACTTTGTTTTAAATGGAAGGAAACTGGGTGATTGGAACTGAGGCGCATGGTACACAACCTAGGCACACGTCCTTTTGCTAACAAATTTGTTTAGTCAATGTAAACTATTGTGCACTCTTTAGTCAGATTTTTCATATGGTTTATTTAGTAATGATCTTTGTCTGGGTATAGTGGTGTACGTGCCATGGACAGGAACCTTATTATCAGACATAAGTAGGGTTAGGACTTAATGAGAAATTAGTGTTTAGTATTCATCTCTACTGTGCAACTGTGAGCTAGGTGTATTGGTACTCCAACTACACAAATTCAATTGCCTATAGATGCTTTTTTATTCGCCATGAAGATTTATCGTCCTTTGCTTTTTCATTGGCATTTAAGTAATATCATTGCTTATCTATCTTGATATATATTCATTAGATAACTGTGCATTTCTGTAATATTGTCTCTTTTGGATGAAAGGTGGTCACACGATGGCCTATCTAGCACGTCTACTGCACTTAGTATGAGAAATAACCTGTGGAAGCAGAAAGGTGCAGTTTTTCCAGAGGGGCGGCCGTTGGCAACCCCTTCAGAAGATAGGATGCACAGGTGCTGCAACCATATTAGTCGTAGGAGGGGTTCATATACCAAGTGTTTAAGTTCAAGATTTACAGCTGACAGATCAACATTTCCATTGTCAAAGATTCTGCCTGAGGGCATTTCCGTAAGTGCCTATCTCTCTCTCTCTCATGTATGCATGTCAGGAGCTAATTTCCTGTAATTTTATACTAAGTTTCTTGAGATAAATGAACTTGCTATCAAAGATATTAGTGCATCTATTTTTTGTGAACTTCTGTTGTCTTGGAATCAACTTGTGGATATTGTTACTGCCTAGTGTACAAAAGCAGCTGAATCCGGAATTAGTATTAGTATTCTTAAAAGAGCCAAGAGAGGTACTGTTGGCTGAGGAGTGAGAGCGATATTGGTCTATTAGGAGAGCTTTTAAGGTAGAACTTCTTCCATTCAGTGCAGTTCTTACCATCCTACTAAAGCATAAACATGCAAATGTCAGTAACTTGTTTCAGTTTCACATTCTTTTTTAAAATGGCTTCCGACGCCAATCTCATTTGTATAAAAAAGTGGCTAAATTGTCAGGCGTCAGATCGATTGTGGGATATAAGAAAGGTGACATACATATACTTTGATACTATTAAATGGTGTGAACTATGAAGCTATTAGTGACTCGCCAGCTTGAACAGCCAGTTCCGATAAAGTGTCTGCTGATGCTGATGTTCCAACACTTCCAAGCATTAATGGGGTTATGGCACTATATTCACAATTTATTCGTGTTACAATAGTGTCCGTTTCACTATTGTTTATGATTGTGTAACATTGTATTTATTCGTTCTTTACTTGGGGGGTTTTAGGGGCGGTGGTGGGGATGGTGTTATTGTAATGAGGCTATCTCGTTTGACTTACATTGGGTCATCGATGTTACGAGTTTAGACAAGTCATGATAAAGGATGGGAAGGAAAAAGAGAAACCTTTTTTTGGTAGGATGGGGAGAGACTTATTTCAAATCATATGCTTGGACTACTAGTAAATTAGTCTCAAACTCCTCGACTCATTGTTCGGTTTGTGAAAAGGTTCAATTTTATCATAGATGTAGTTGCGTTCCAGTGGCTGAAAATGCTGGATAGTTGCCTTTTTTTTTATAATTTTTTTGTATCCCTTTTTTAGTGTCATGTTTGTTTATTCTTTAGGTGAAGAAACATCGTGCGCAATGCTCCGCTGTTGGTCCGGATGAACCACATGCAGTGAGCACAAGTTGGCCCGAAGAAACGTTGGAGAAGCCTGGATTGGACTATCTGGAGGATGAAGTAAGAAGAGTAGAGGGAGAGGTAGAGGAATTTTTGGATGTTGAACTTCCATCACACCCCAAATTATACCGTGGACAACTAAAAAATGGACTGCGCTATATTATTTTGCCCAATAAAGTTCCACCAAACAGGTATTTCCATCTACGCCCAAGTGTCCCCTTCAGAATTATGATTGATAGTCAAACTGGCTGCATATTACTACCGTGGCAAATGTTATGTTACTTCTGTTGAACACTATATATATTTTATTTAACTTTAGGTGCTACGAGCCGTATGACTCCTTGCAATGATGATTTTGTTTCGCTGTAATAAGTAATTGACGAGAAGGTTTCGCTTTGTGCTGTGAAAAAAGAACCCGCGAGTAAGGTTTAGTTAGTGTTGTGACTGTCGTCCGGGGACAAGTCATTTAGCTTGCTCACTTTTTTCTTTTCTTTCAACTAAGAGTTAGTTTTTCATAGTGAGCCTGAGAGACAAACGTAATGCTATTTATTTATGAAGCTAAGATCCTCGAGAAGTTATCACTTTGATCTTCCATAGACAGTGATTTACTTTGAGCCTCTCATTGACTCAATCTAAGTTCTCAGATCCATTTTTTTTTTGTCTTGAAGCTAACCTTGAATAGTTGAAGTTTGTTCATAAGTCATGCGTAGGCTTTCATATATATTCCTTTCGTTGTATTGGCATACATGTTTACAGATATTTTATTTCGTCTAAGGTTTGAAGCTCATATGGAAGTTCATGTTGGGTCTATCGATGAGGAAGATGATGAGCAGGGGATAGCACATATGATAGAACATGTTGCATTTCTTGGAAGTAAGAAACGGGAGAAGTTGCTTGGGACAGGAGCACGATCTAATGCTTACACAGACTTCCACCACACTGTCTTTCATATCCATTCTCCAACTCGTGCAAAGGTTTGTTGCATTTCATCAAGTCTTTGTTGTTTGATTCTAGTGGTTCAATCTTTGGTTGACTTTTGGTTTTTACACTGATCACATTCATGTGTATTTCATATACATTACAAACTGACTATGTATGCGTGGTATTTGGCAGGAAGCTGATGGTGATCTACTTCCTTTTGTGCTCGATGCATTAAATGAGGTACCAATTGACACTGTGGTGCAATCACTTGAATGACTAGGATTGGACTTCTTGTTTTTCGGTGCAAAACCAAGGAGCTGTATGAGAGATCTTGTAACAATGCTTCTTGTTTTTTTCTTTTTCAGATAGCTTTCCATCCTAAATTTCTTGCATCAAGAGTTGAGAAGGAAAGGCGAGCCATATTATCAGAACTTCAGATGATGAACACTATTGAATATCGCGTTGACTGCCAGGTGGATGAAGATTTTCCATTTTCCCAATACCCTTTGTTTCTCTATAATAATGTAGTTGTTACCAATTTATAACTCTTGTTTGTCTTGCCATTTATGCAGCTGTTGCAGCATTTGCATTCAGAAAACAAGCTGAGTGAAAGGTTTCCAATAGGATTAGAGGAGCAGATTAAGAAGTGGGATGCTGATAAAATTAGAAAATTTCATGAGCGGTGGTACTTTCCAGCAAATGCCACCTTGTACATTGTGGGGGATATAGATAATATCTCCAAGACAATTTATCAGATAGAGGTGAGTTACTTTTGTCTGGATTGGTTTAAACTTTAACTTGATTGTGTTTATTTCTGCTTCTTAGTTGCTGGTCTCATTTTACTGTTTTTAAACTGTAGACTGTGTTTAGCCAGACTGGTTTGGAGAAAGAAGTAGAGGCCTCTCCACCTTCAACAACTAATGCCTTTGGTGCTATGGCTAGTTTCCTTGTGCCAAAGTTGTCAGTTGGGCTCGGGGGAACTGCTCAAGAAAAAAACTCAGGTGGTTCCAAGATTATTAAAAAGGAAAGACATGCAATACGGCCACCTGTTCAGCATAATTGGTCTCTACCTGGAAGGGGTAGTGTCCCTGATCCTCCCCAGATTTTTCAGCATGAGTTGCTTCAAAACTTTTCTTTCAATATGTTCTGCAAGGTAAACAAGCATCTCATGTTCTAATCTACTATTTGCCAGTATATTTTTGTTGAATTATGCTTCTGTTTTTCACTTTTTCTTACCCCCCAACCATTACAACAACAAAAGGCTTATTCCTAAGTATGCAATGGTGCATGTTCTAATCAGTAACTCACCTGTTCCTGCTTTTCATTTTGTTTTGACATTATCGTTCTTGTGGTTTGTATTTGAAACAGGTGCCTGTGAGTAAGGTCAAGACATTTGGTGATTTGCGAAATGTACTTATGAAGAGGATTGTTCTTTCTGCCTTACATTTCAGGATTAACACCCGATATAAGGTCCTTTATCAGAGAACATATTTATTGTTTTATCATCTTTTTGCAACGTATGTCTTACGTTTCCCAATTTATGGAATTCTGATGTTCATAAGTTGGTTCGCATATTAACACGCATTTACAGTTTAAAGTAGTTTGAGCAAAGTTTATTTTGGTTATAATTCTCGAAGAACGTGGCTAATAGACTTTATTTATTGCATATTACATTGCGCTGTCACTTTCAAAAAAGTGGCTTTGCTTTCCCAGATATTCCGTCAGGAGTACTGCTTATAAAGTTATAATCCACACATACGCAAGAAATCCTTGCTTAATACTCATCTTTTTCATATAATCTCTTTAATATGTTTTTGTTTCTTATTAGTCTGCTACTTATAAAGTGATAATCCACGCATACGCAAGAAATCGTTGCTTAACACTCCTCTTTTTCATATTACAGTTTAATAGTTATTTTTCCTGCCTGAGCTAGTTTATTGAAAATGTGCAGAGTTCAAACCCCCCTTTCACTGCAATTGAGTTGGACCACAGTGATTCTGGAAGAGAAGGCTGTACTGTCACCACACTTACTGTCACTGCAGAACCTAAAAATTGGCGTGATGCAATTAAAGTTGCAGTTCAGGAGGTTTGTGCTTAAATGTGTTAGTTCATTGCATAACCATAGCTGCTATCCCTTTATTGAATGAATCACATTCTTACCAAACTAGTTGTAATGCTTTCTGTATGCAGGTGCGGAGGCTGAAAGAATTTGGCGT
Organism: Silene latifolia; assembly: GCF_048544455.1. NCBI lineage: Eukaryota > Viridiplantae > Streptophyta > Magnoliopsida > Caryophyllales > Caryophyllaceae > Silene > Silene latifolia. Next base: position 1,491,561 of record NC_133529.1, on the reverse strand, counting down.
GACAAAAGGTGAATTAGCTCGTTACAGGGACGCCTTGTTGAAAGACAGTGAACATTTAGCTGCCATGATTGATAATGTACCATCGGTGGACAATTTGGATTTTGTAATGGAAAGTGATGCATTGGGTCATAAAGTGATGGACCAACTGCAGGGTCATGAGTGTTTGGTGGCTGTTGCTGGAACTGTAACCCAAGAAGAGGTATATGCTATGTATTGAGAATTATTCATTTTAAACTATGCTTCTGACCTTGCATTGATTTTCTTGATTTGCTCAGTAAACACATGTGCGGGAATTTTTGAAATCGTCCACATTGAATTTTTTTTTTTTGAGGATTGAAATCATCCACATGTGTGTTTGTTAAGGTGTGGTTATGGCCATATAAGCCTTGTCTCTTAAACCAAGGTTTGCTGGGTCGGCAATGTTCCCCAGGCACCGGGAGGCAATGCAGCTTATATGACCTCATGAGTTGCCTCCTGATACACCATCATTTTAAACTTTGCATGTGGGAAACGGAGAGCTGAGAGAGAGAGTGCTTCACAACTAAGCTTGTGTTCTTTGTTGTGGCTGTCAGTGATCCTATGTGTGGAATTGGTTAGTCTTATGTTCTAAATTGAATTTATAGACATTTGGCCAATTTATGATACCATGGTTTTTTAGTGAAATGATTTAGATATTGCAAGCTTCACATTATCTGAATTAAATTGACTAACGGACATGAGTTGTGGCTGATTATTAATCATCCAATTGCTACCAACCCACTGTTGTAATTAATGAGGACAATTATGCAGGATTCTGCTGTTTGCATGGTCTCCTGTAGTTGCATTTTATATTCTCTGCCTCTCTGGTATGTATAATTCTTCAATAGTGTACTGACTAACTCCTGGTTTTGTGTTAAGGTCAACTCCATTGGCGCGGAAGTGTTGGAGTTCATCTCTGATTTTGGCAAATCAACTGCCCCTGCTCCTGCAGCAATTGTTGCATGCGTCCCTAAGAAAGTACATAATGACGGTTCTGGTGAAACTGATTTCAAAATATCCCCGACTGAGATTTCCGAAGCCATAAGAGCAGGATTGGAGCAACCTATTGAGGCTGAACCAGAGGTGCGATGAGTGAAAATTAGAGTTTTTCTTATTAAATTTGTTTTATGTTTCAGTTTTTAACATTTACTTACTTATTGGATGTGTTTTCTAGCTTGAGGTGCCGAAGGACCTTATAAATTCATCAGAGCTAAATGAATTAAGATTGCAACGCAACCCCATGTTCTTACCAGTGGTAGCAGAACATGGAACTAAATCGTTTGACAAAGAGACAGGGATTACTCAGCGCCGTCTTTCCAATGGTATTTCAGTAAATTACAAGGTATTCCTAGCTCTGTTCGCCTCTCTAGCATGATTGTACCAGAAGGTTCATTAACTGTGTAGCTTTCCTATATCTCCTGAGTATTTCTTGTATATGTTCTGGTCATGGTATTAGATATCGTCCACCACTCCGCATTGCAACCAGGTAAGGATTGGAAGGTTCTGTTAGCACAATTTGAGGCGGTAGTATCAACTGCTTTATGGAGTAATGGCTGACAACTGATTTCGAGATCATGTCTTTAACCGATATTTAATACCATGTTCTAGGGCTGTCATTTAAATTTACTGTTCAGAAAAGAAACAAACACCTGCTTTTCGGTTCTTTATCATTGAAAATTGAGGAAGATGCAATACTGCACGGAGTGATTTTAGCTCAACCTTGTGGTGGCCTTCCCCCACGCTTTGTGTCTTGACTATTATGTTTGTCCTTTTCACTTTTGACGTGATCAACTCTATTGTCATTGTAGATCTCCAGACATGAAAGCCAGAGTGGTGTCATGCGGCTCATAGTTGGTGGTGGACGAGCTGTTGAGAGCTCAAATGAGAAAGGCTCTGTTGTAGTTGGAGTCCGGACTCTCAGTGAGGGTGGCCGTGTTGGAAACTTTTCAAGAGAGCAGGTGAAGTTCATCTATTTATGTGGTTTGTTTAAATCCTTGGATGATATAGGTGGTGTTATAGTCTACACTGCTTTACTGTAGTTTTAAAACTTAGTTGCAGTTTGCAAGTGAGAATATTAGCAAAAGCCTATCTTTTGTTTGAGTGACAGGGGATTGGATTCGTAAGTTGCTAGTGAAATTTTGTGCACCTCTTTTTGACGACATTCCTAGGGTTTTAGTGATCTTTATGAGTAATATATGTGTTTGATAAGGTGTTTGCACTACGTCATATACCACCATATGTTAAGTTATTAGGTTTGCCTTTCTAAGCTTGTACTAATTACTCTAATTTTCCATGCTTCTGGCAGGTTGAGCTTTTCTGTGTGAATCATTTGATAAACTGCTCTCTGGAATCCACAGAGGAGTTTATCTGTATGGAATTTCGTTTTACATTGAGAGATAATGGAATGCGCGCTGCTTTCCAGTTGTTGCACATGGTTCTTGAGGTACTTACAATAGCTCATAGTCTTCTTAGCGTAGATTTGTGGAAGATCCTTGTGATTTGAGTGCAATGTGTTACCTGATTTTATGCTATTAAAAGCATGGTTACATGCTCTGAAGACATTTCATTTTTTACTTTTGACATTGACGGCATTAAGAGCGCTCTCTGCTGCACTGATTATCACTTCTATTGCTAAATTTTCTAGTCAATTTAGGTTGCCAAAATAGACCGATCTATTTCAATTGAGCCCTGTATATTAAAAAGATTATAATGTATTATCTTGATTTTTTTTCTCTTTAGTAGATTCAGAACTACACTATTGGGTTTCGTGTGTGTTTGGAACTTTGGACATTTTGGTAAATGTTCTCTAATCAGAGATTCTCTTAGAAATTTCAAATTCGAATTTGATGTACATACGATGATGCAAAACTGTAAGTGCTCATTTGATGGTATATGGTGGTTAGATCTGGTGTGTAATTGTTGATAATTTGGCGTGCTGGTAAATTGATGTAGCCTGTTCTTTGTTTTGAAATTCATGATCTTTTTCATTCCAAAATGTTCTTTTTGGATTTTCAGCATAGTGTATGGCTGGATGATGCATTTGATAGAGCAAGACAGCTGTACTTGTCATACTATCGGTCAATTCCTAAAAGTTTAGAGCGATCTACAGCTCATAAGCTTATGGTTGCTATGTTAAATGGCGATGAACGTTTTGTCGAGCCCACGCCCGAGTCATTGCAGAAATTAACATTGCAGTCTGTGAAAGAGGCTGTAATGAATCAGTTTGTGGGTGGTAACATGGAGGTAATTTCCTAACACCTTTTTTTTTTTTCCTTTTTAAAAAAAAATTAAAGCATCTTTTATATGAAGTTAATCAAGTTATTGTTTTTTCTGAATGGTCAGGTCAGCATTGTTGGAGACTTCTCAGAGGAGGAAATTGAATCTTGCATTCTTGATTACCTTGGGACAGTTAGCACAGCTCGTGATTTTGATAAGGAGCTTATTATTGACCCAATTACTTTCCGTCCACCATCTGATATGCAATTTCAGCAGGTAAACGAAGAGCACGTGTTGGTATTGTTAATAGTCCCCAGACTATTAGACATAGCTTTTGAAGCTGAGCTCTCATGTGACGAGTTAGCGTTTTGCCTTCGACATCTAATTGCGGGTCCTCTAAAAATGAGTCTACTGAAGTCATGTGGGTTTTGTCAAAATTTGCAGGTCTTTCTAAAAGACACGGATGAAAGAGCTTGTGCCTATATTGCTGGCCCTGCACCAAACAGATGGGGCCTTACTGTTGATGGGGTGGATCTTTTTGAATCAAGTGAGTTCTTGTCATTTGAACCTTATAATTTGTCATTTTTCTATTATTTTAGCAAATTTTGTGGCGGTGAATGCCTTTGGTGTGCTTGTTCTTGTTGTGCACCGTGCACATTTTGATATTGATATCTTCATTTGAAACAAAAACAAGCTAAATTATATGAGCAAAAACCTGTTGTATTCTTAAATATTACTCCCTCCACACCAGGGGCGGACCGAGGAAAATTTCTTTGGTGTAGCAAAATCAAGCAGTAACTAAACATGCACTAATCATCCTTGCTTATACGGAATAATAACAAGTTCTCCGTATAGGGATGTCATTAATTGGGGCGGGGCGGTGGTAGGTCTCCCATGCCCGCTCCACCATCCGTGGCGGGTACAAGTTTCCAAAACTATTCCCGTCCCAACGGGTGAAAATATGAAACCGTACCCGCCTTGCTTACCTATTAACCCGTTGCACCATAATTTTATTCGATAAATTTTTTCAAAAAAGTTGATTTAATCACCTATTAATTTCCATTTTTTTGTGAATTTAACTTTATAAGGTTAGTTTTTCACCAAAGAAGAAAGTAAAAAACTTTACAATATAGCTATTATTAGCATTATATCTTAATTATAACTAAATAAGATTTTAAAAAGTCCTCATAATCATAATAATTTTTTTAATGATTGACGAGTAGGCGGGTATGTGGTGAGTAAGATGCAAAATCCATCTCCGCCCCATTATCCATGGCGGGTACAATTTTCGTACCCGCACACGCCCCACCACCCGCCAAAGCTCTACCCTTCTCCGCTGACATTCCTAACTCCGTATAAAACAATTCATATACTTTATCTTAAAAACTAATTTCTATCTCAAAATAATCTATAGTAGTATGAGTTTACACATTTTTCACGAAGTCATTCGGAGTTGATTTTTGCCCGTTTATACATTTTTTTCCGTTAAAATTTTATTCTTCGAGATTTATTTACAATTATTTATTTCGATGATGCTATTGCAATGTTAGAGATTATAAGCTAGATGCAGTTCTTTTTTTCGTTTACACTCTCATTTATTAGTTACAGTAAATGAGTGTTTTTATATACGGAGTACTTTATATAAAAATCGTTTTATACTATAAGACGATCTTACACAACAATTATTTTTAACTCAATACATAATCAATTTAACAAATATTTATCAATTCTGGTATCTAGAAATAGGAATAAATGGATTTCAAAAAAAAAAATAGGAATAAATAATGGGTGTTTACTATACCATACTAATACTCGTACAGTCGTGCTAAATAATTACACAAGAGTATTTAATACTCTTTTCTTACCTCTAGGCATGGAAGAGAGAATAGTAATGCTATGCATTGGAATTAGTGTAGGGAGAGTGAAGGAATGAATTATGGCGGTGAATTAGTGGAAGGAGATGAAAACAGAGTAGTATGGTGTAGCAAAATTTCAATTTCTCGCAACTTTTTCCTTTAATGGTGTAGCATTTGCTACATGATTGATCAACGTGGGTTCGCCCCTGCTCCACACACAAGCTTTCACCCCATTTCTCTAATATATGTTAGGAGTATTTTATTGAAATTGGGTGAAAATAGGTGTGTGGAGGGAGTAATAGGGTGCTTTCAAGTGATGATAAAGGCGTGTGTATGACCGATACTAAACAAGCTGCAATAAACCACACCATTGAGCTTGCCACTGCGTTATAGAATGCTACCACGATTTGTGATCTTTACCGCACTAGCAACTGGCACAAAGGTTTTGTTCCATGCTCTGGATCATATGTTGTCGACTGATAGATTATTTTTTAAAATTCAATTCAGTCCAGTATGTCCTTGCTGTTGATAGGCATGACTGCTTAACTTACATTTTTTATGTTTGATACTCTTTGTGCTTCAAAACTTGCATTTCCTATGCATAGCTTTGGCCATGTTATATACTAGAAGTCACAAAGAACTTGCTAATGAATCTTTGTTCGAAGATACGACATTTTGACTTAGGATATCAATCAGACAGCTGAACTGCTGTTGTTATTGTTTTTTCTAGTTGAGCAAACAAAATCTATGGTACCATCACTGGATGGCTCGAATAAACTGCAAAGCAAAATTCAAGGCCACCCTCTCTTCTTTGGCATCACGATGGGGTTATTGGCAGAAGTTATCAATTCCAGGTAACTGAGCTAATGTTATTTGTGAAAATTTATAGTTTCACTTTCAATTCATTGGTATCTTATTGTTCACACACTGGAGAGTTTGGTTTAAAGTGTATGGCTACTATGGGTAAAGTTGCTGTCAGCCTGTCATTATGAAGTACTTTTAACCCCTTTTACTGTAATATTTTAGTACTTCACTAGATTAATGCACTGGCAGATGCTTCTGGCTGTGGTAATAATTTGGGATCTCTAAGGCAAAAACTTTTCATTTTTTGTATGGGAGTGAACTTTTATTTTTATTTATGTAGACCCCTTTGTCAACAATCTGACTGACGCTAAATTTTTGTGCCTTGTACTATACTGCAAGTGCCACATAAAGCCTCCAAACTTGCCAGTTGCCACCATTATATGCTCCATTCACTTATGGAAATCGAGCCCTTAAAGCATTTCATGTATTATATTGTGTCAAAGTAGAAACAACATGCTCATGTTTCTTTCATTATTGATGGATGATATTCTTCTGATCCTGGTCCCTCAAACGGCTCTTGGTGGTTCGAAAATGATTGAGTGATCGTTAAAGGCAATTTGGGGATTTATTACCTTTTTCTGCACGTTTGATGCATTAACCAGTGTTAAAAGTTCACAAAGAATTGTCATATGAAACTATTGTTATCCACAGGCAGTGGCTGGCAAAGATCTCTCTCTTTTGCAGAATTGGTACATGTCGATGTATTACCGTTCTTTTATTACATGGCGGAGCCCTCTAATATATGTGGCTCTGAGTTAACTACACTTGTTTGTGTCCATTCTTTTTGCGAGTTGTGATGCAAGAGGTTGTTTTTTATTTTTATTTTTTTATTTTTTAATTTAAATCCTGTTTGCTTTCTTGTTGCAGGCTTTTCACTACAGTTAGGGATTCTCTGGGATTGACATATGATGTATCTTTCGAGTTAAACTTATTTGATAGGCTAAACTTTGGGTGGTATGTGATATCAGTGACATCGACCCCAGGAAAGGTGTGCACTATGTTTGAAGCTTGAATCCTGTACTCCCAACTTTATTTTGTCATTGTTTTTTTTTAGTTATTTACCCCCACATCTAATCACCAGAATGGTCAGGTACATAAAGCAGTTGATGCTTGCAAGAATGTTCTCAGAGGCCTGCATAGCAACAAAATTGCTCCAAGGGAGCTTGACAGGGTTAGTACAATTGCAAATCTGGGAAAGTTTGTCGGTCGCAAAATATAGCACTCGTAGTATTTATCTTTCTATTTTTCTTTTAACGACAGCTTCTGTTGTTGCTAGTTCCACACTTTTACTTATCCAGCATTGTTTCTTTGTACAAAGCATGCTCGTATTAGTATGAAAATATTCTATTGGCATACTTAAGATGACATTAAGATGACAAATCTGTTACCACTCATGATTGAAGTTTACCATTGCCCGTCTCATTCTGCATGCCATGTCCTCGGATTCTCAGAACAACCTGGATAATTTGAAGAATAGCATCTTCTTTTACCCTAGTCTATCCTTTATTTTGGTCAGGCTAGCTTGTAGTTTCTGCTTGTCTTAGCCCTTTGGTTATATCTTCCATATGGTGGCTGCTTTTGTTAGTATTTGACTTATGATATCGTCGTCTGATAAAACATATTTGTGGTCTAATCTGCAGGCAAAGAGGACATTATTGATGAAACATGAAGCTGAGATAAAGGCAAATGCGTACTGGCTTGGGCTGCTAGCCCATTTACAAGCGGATTCTGTTCCAAGGAAGGTAACATGGATTGCCTTCTAAGATTATTTCTCCTTTGGTTTCTTCTTGTTGTCTTTATGCTCATTTACAGCTTGTATGCCTTTTCACTTGCTGGCATCTTTAAGATCTAATATATCCCTTCTCTCTACTAGGACTTAACTTGCATAAAAGATCTGATTTTCCTCTACGAGTCTGCCACAATAGAGGATGTATATTTTGCGTATGAGCAGTTGAAGGTGGACGAAGATTCTTTGTTTTCTTGCATTGGGGTTGCTGGAGCTCAAGCCGGAGATGATATTTCAGGTGATTAGATCTGGATTTATTTTGTTTTATTGTATCACGAATGTGTCAATTTAGAGTTTGACCCATTAAATGTTCAGGAAGCCTTTTTATAAGCACGCTAGAGTTGCTTGACAGTAAACCCCTTGTCTCTATAGGGGAGTAAATGGGCCGAACCAAGCTTAATTGATCGATCGGACTCATTAGGGTTCGTACTCTCGCTTGCAACAATCAGTAAATCATTCTACATTAATATGCGAGTATATGATACTCTGTAGTAGGATACAAACTTGAAACCCGGAAGTTTAATATCATCGCAGCAAGTCACAAACTCGAGAATTTGAATCCCTATGAATCTACATTGTTATACTGGAAAAACAAAAGCGAACTACCGGGATTATGCAAGCCGAGTTTCTTTTTTTTTTTTTTCTTTTTTTTTTTTTTTTTTTTTTTTGTCAGCTGTAAAAGAAGGTTCTACAGTTTCATGGCTTGCTTAGCAAGGTTATGCGCAATGCCATTCATCTGCCTCGGAATAAAATTGAAACATAAACAGTGAAAGAAACTAAAAGAACCCCTAAGGTCTTCCAAGAGCCCTGCGATCTTGTGATTATCCTTGTCCACTCCTGCTATTTGGCTGATAAGTTGCAAGCAGTTCGACGAGATATCCAGATGTAAAATCTGCTCTTCACATGCCCACTCCACGATATCCCGAACCCCCAGGGCTTCAGCTTGTATCGGTGATTCAGCTCTGGTGCGTACTTGTCTACGACCTATTTCCTGCCCCGTGCCATCATAAGCAATCCACCCGAAAGCCGCCTCAAAAGTCTGGTTCCAGCTAGCATCCACTTTTACGCGTACCACCGTACAGCCGGATGGCTTACCTACAACACACACCGGGTGTCCGTTGCGAATATCGGCCACGTCCCTTTGGCAGGCTCCTTCTTCCTCACATCGCAGTTCACTCCGAGTTTCAGTGATAGGATTTGGGTCTTTTTGCATTGAGCTCAGTTAATTTGAGTTTCAGGGCAGCTTTGATTGAATCGACCATAGTGAACCAGCTTTGTTAAGTTACAAGTCTTACAACCACCTACGTGTTGCCTTTATAGATGTCTTGGTTTGTCTTCCCCAAAAATATAAGAAAATCTCCCCATATATGTCTCGAATAGGCAAGAGAATGTCTGCTTGTTAGCAGATTCCTTTAGGGACGTGCTAAATCCCGCACATTTTTTCATCTTATTCCGAATTTACTCCTCTCATTTCGCACCCCAAAAAGTCAACAACCCTTCCCCACCCCTGCCACCACCGACCACCCCTGACCGCCCCATACCCGCGCCGATCATCCCTTCTAGCCCACATCCCTGCCCCGAGCACCCTCTGTCCACCATTATCGCCGCCTTGACTCAGACGCAATCATCATTCAATCTATCTTCGGGCGCAACGAAGGTGTTGAATAGACGGCAGGGTTGGGATGAAGTTGACGGCGGGGATAAGGAGGTCGGCGCCGAGGGTAGGCGGCCGGTGCTGGTGGAGGGTGATTGGGGTTGTCGGGATTGGGATTTGGGTGTTTGTTAATTTTTTTTTTCTTTTTTTCTTTTTCTTTTAAATGAAGGGTAATAGTGGAAAAAACAGGCAAATTGTGTTGGATTGAGTAAAATGACGTGTTGGATTTAGCAATTGGGTTCCTTTATTTGAATGATTGAATCCCTGTTTTTTCTGTGCGCATTTTACATGCGTTCCCTTCATTATAAAGCCAGTGAGAGATATTTATTTGATTCATAGGTGTTGCTTCTGTAGAGGTTGAAGAGTCAATTGAAGGAATTCAAGGACTCATGCCTGCGGGTCGCGGCTTGTCTACAATGACTAGGCCTACTACCTGAAGTTCAGTGAACAATTCAGCTGATTCAACTGGCAAAATTATTTCGATGCATTAAGGTGTGTATTTGGTGATCTAACATAATACACGTCTGTTATGATTTCGTTAAGGGTAGTCATGAGATTAAAAGCATAACATTACGATGGTTTAAAAATATTTTTTATACTAATTGCATTATGTTAGTGTTTTTTTTTCTCATAATTATTCTATTGGCCCCGTTGTTGTGGTCAACTAAATATTTGTAGGCATACCGTGTACACCCTCTAGCGGTGTAGGTGACCAGGTGTTCTATGGAAGTTGTCTTAGCAAATGCTGATGAGGTAAAAATTAAGGTTTCGGTTTTCCAGGAATTGAAGGTCAGTTGAAGTTGATCATGAACGAATATCTTGTTATGTACATTAAGGCTCGAGACCAAAGGAAGTATGTTTCGAGCCGAAGGAAATACTACACATTTCATAGTTTTAGTTATTCATTTTCCAAGTTTTATATACTTGGTGTATATTTGTTTTTGTAATCCTCATAAAATTTCTTGAACCTTCAATAAAATTTTATTCTTTTTAAGCTCGACGAATACACATGGTTGATCGTAAAATTTTATTCTTACTGAAAAAATGCAAACTCGAACAACATTTATGTGGAGTAGTCATGTGATAGCGGATGTAGATTGTGTTAGAATGGTTGTAGACTTGTAGTACTTGAGACATTGTACTTTGTATAATTTATTTCATATTAATCATTAAATTTTGACTTTAATAAATGTTGCTTAATTGGAGTTTTGATGCACTATCTCAGATAACCGAGAGAGTGACACTCCTAATTACGTTGGCGGGGTAATTAGGGGTGTTACATCACTCTTCCCGAAAAAACTTTAAAAGGAAGGACTTTGTGGGGTTGTGCTTCCACTTCGAGGCCCGGAACCCTCGCCCCCCAAAACCAAACCAATTAATCAATCCCTCTTCTCTTGTACTTATGAGATGGCTCACCAGCACTTCACTCTACTCATTCAACTACTGAAATTCGGAGCAATGAACAACCTTAATCACCGTGTAGCTTCTTGTGAGTTGAAAACGAAGGAAAACACTAATGATGATGTAGAAAAGAGAGATGAGGAGTACATCGTATGGGAGAGCAATTTAGGGATAACAATGGCGGAATGGCAATAAGTTGAAAAGGTTGAACAAATTCTATTGGTTGTTGACTTGTTGTTAAGGTATAAACCGTTGATTGGGTCAAACAGGTGTGATGGATTAACATGTCGCAATAGTGGTGTGGCGGGTTTTCTTCCAACATTTTCTGTTTAGTTTCAACTTCCGGTAATGACGATATGTTCTAAGAAAAAAGGACTATTAGTACTGTGATTATAAAGCGTGGGTTAGAGGTGGTCAAATGAGTGGGTCGTAGGACCTGGCAAAACGGGTTAACGTGTCGAGCCAACTCGGGGTCGGGTCAGTTTGAGTCTTTCATTGATTTCGGGTTAATTTGGGTCGGGACAGGTCATTTCGGGTCAAGCGAGTGGGGTTGTTTAAGGTCGGGTCATTTTCGGATGAATGAATAACAGAGAAAAGGTCATTTCAAGTCCTTTCGGTTCAATTAGAGTTATATTTTGTCGTGTCATTTTCGGGTTTGGTGGTTTCGGATCGGGTTATTTTTGGGTTGGTTCGGTTACGGGTCAAGAAGCTCGGGTCGGGTCAATTCGGGTGATATAGTTCAGGTCACTTCGGGGCTCGAGTCAGGTTTTTCGGGTCGGGTCAATAGCATCGGGTTGTTGCCACTTGCCACTTGCCAGGTCTAAACACAAATGTATAGCATCGGGTTGATGCCGTCTTCTATTCATTGAAAAGATTATCATTATCATCATCAATAAACACGTTCAACCTTCTTCCCCCAAATACATTCATCTCCCTATAAACAAACACTCTCGATTTTCCGCCTTCGCGAACTAACAATGTCATCGTTATCATCATCAACTCCTAAAGGTAATTCCCATCGCTACTGCTGCCTGCTACAATCTCTTAATTAATTAATTTGTTTTATTTATTTATTTTGTAGATACCGAAAGAATTGACAAGATTTTAGGGGTTTCGGTTGAAGGATATTTGTTAGACATATCACTGTCGACCGGTTTGAGTCAGGTATTAATCGAAAGTAATAACCCTATTAATGGTTGTTCCTTTTCCCCTCCCATTAATAATCGTTCCGTTTATATGGTTGGGGGTTAAAGGATTATGTCGATAATTCTGATTTGCTTGTTTTTTGCTACGATTTGGTGGATTTTACAATCCAAAAAGGCCCCGTAACTGAGAGTCCTAAATTCCAACCTAAATTAATTCTCTTAGGATCAAAGTTGTTCTCCTTTTCCGCCTATAGATACTTTTCTCAGCATATATGTGAGGTGTTAGATACTACATCACCATCACCAGTATGACGTCAATTGAAATTTTTTCCAAATCTTCCCTTTTTTAAGGATAACTAGTTCTATTACCCGTGCAATTCACGGTTTTAACTATATTGTTACATTAGTGGTGTTATACAAGCTCAATCACATTGTCTATGAGACAAAAGGCTCTCGTAAGAAAAAAAAAAGTATTAATCAATACATATATATATATTGTCAAAATATATTTGTGTTATGTAAATGTCCACAAAATACTAAACTTTTGCTACAGATTATTAGTATTTTGTCACGAATATTTCTATATTTATTAATATTTTGCCACAAATATTGTTATTGTTGTTGTTGTCTTCGATTTTCTTATTCCATTTTATTATTATACTCCATCTATCTCGGTCATTTTTTGCCTATTATTGTCCTTTCATCAAAAATAGTTGAGTTATGTACTTAATTCGACCTAAAAAAGATTTTCAAAATAGAAATATGTATATTTTTATTTGCGAACTCCAATTCAAGGTAGACTGAATAGTTAACATTATCTTGAAATAATATGGTGAGAACTATAAACGCTGAAGAAAATAAATGATGATTATCCATAAAATATATTCTAAAAATAAAATTCTAAAATATATTTGATGTTTAATGCTTGTTTCAACATTTTTTCCTTATAAAAAAATCTATACATGATACGTTTTTTTTATATAAAAAAATGATTTATAATTGACAAACACCAATACAAATATGCCTTTTATTATTTTTTGTCGGTCACTAATTCAATTATCATTCAATATATTTTTTTTGGAGTAAAAATTATCCATCAATGTTGTATTATAATCAAATACTAAATACAAATTAATGGTAAAAGTGGCACGTGAAATAATTTTTATGCTTTAGGTCAATTTTTAATTATATTGTATAGATTTAGTAAAAATTAGAATGATGTGGCGTGACTTTTATTTGTCTTATATAGATTAGTCTAACAAAATTAACCTAAAACTAAGTTTGCACCCGCGAAAATCGCGGACTTGTTCTATTTGTCCCATTTATTTGCTTTTGTTGACGTCCATCTGTAACTAAAATGTAAATTTTTTTTATCGCGAATAAGCTATAAACCAAACATTTGTAAATATTTACTTCTTTTACATTATTTTTCATGATCATAGTAATATAGATAGAAGTTTTCATTTGAATTTCATTTCCATATATTTTAATACATGTTAATATTATTCATGAATATTTTGTAGTCAACACTTTAATGTAGCTAATTTTATAACTATAAATGTTTGTTTAAATTTTTTACAAATTTGTTATTTTTATGTATTTATGATGTACGTCATAAATAATTAAGCTAAAAACGGTTGCGTTGTTAGATCGATAAACAAAGCACTCCAAGATCGCGGTTACATATCTGATAGGTTTTTAAGAAAGTTAAATAGATACTATTAATTTAACTTTTCCTCAAAATCTATACTGTTTATCAAAAATATACATGTAAAATAGAGAATCTCGCCGATGATGAATGGTGATGCTTTGTAAGCCAGCTAAAACAGTAAAAAATATGTTTTCGTTTTTCAAATTTAGATCCAAATATGTAATCTCCACTTTTTAATAGCCTCCTCACAATCATTAATCTGCAAATTGAGATAGTTAAAATTAAAATTAAAATTAAATAAGCATCATCTTAATTACAAAACTAACTATACAACTTATTAAACATTTAAAATTTTAAAATCTTAAAAGATAGAAATATGGAGTACTTTTAAGAAGACTATGAACGTTTGAATCACATTCACATATACACCTTAGTTTTCACTTTTTCGCCAGTGTGTTAATTACAATATTTAAGATGGTTTTGAAATAAATCAAAAGTAACAATATGAGAAATTGTGAAGCTTCATAATCCAAGTTATTGGATTTTTCATTTACCACATATAAGACTTTTTAACTACTATTTTTATTACTATTGAGGAATTATATGGATAAATTTTAAGATTTAAATTTTAAATAATGAGAGTAAATTCTTAATTTATTTTTGTAATTTAGCACATGATCTTATGGTTTCCACTAAAAAATATTATTAGTAGCTTTATAATCCAAATTATTAGACTTTGTATTTACTAAATATAAGACCTTTTAACTACTATCTCTATGGTTAATGAAGAGTTAGATGGACAAATTGTATGATTTAAATGATGAGAGTAAATTGTTAATTAAGTTTTATAATTTAAATCATGATCGGTATTATGATTTCCATCAAAAAATATTAGTAAATCTTATGAAGAATTTTAATAAATAAGTATGATGTAGCCTTAATATTAACCAATATAAAAATGACATGTGAATTAAAATTAGATTATTTAAGTAGCCTTTTAACTATATTGTATTTTTTTTTTACAGAAACAAAGTTATAAAAAAAAAACAATTTACTAAGGTCCTCTAAATTCGAATTAAAAACTAAAAGTATTTTGTTTTTATATCAAGTGAGACAATTACGTACCAAATAAGTTTTAATATCATTAGAACATGGTTCAAAGACAGATATCAAGTTTTTGTTCAACTAAATCCTTCTGTTGCCTACACATTTCTCATGTAGTTTTTTTTTAACACACTATGTTAATATTATGAGAAGACAAAGGAAGCATCACCTACAAAAATAGAATAAGAAGCAAACATACATTTTGATGGGGCATATTCTGCACCGCTAACCAAGTCAACACACTGAGCAAGGTCAAAGATATCCACAGCAAGTCAACGACTTAGACAGCCTAGCCGATGCAGCCCATCGGCCTGTTAGCCAGGGTCTCGGCGCGACAACCTGCCAAATGGACACATACCCGCGTACTCATATCCAAGACCCGTCGGCCGGCCTGCCATAGGTCCATCGGCCGAGGGTAGAACGGTCTTTCCACCTGCTAGCCACTTGGCCACTTGGCCACTACGTGACAAAAGGTGAAAGCCTATAAATACTCCTCAACCTTCTTTGAGGGGAGGATCCAAGAACTTAACCTAAATATACTATTCATCTGGTAATATCTCCCTTATCTCTCTACAATACATACCTAGCCAAGTAACACAGCTTAATCCTTTAAGTTTACTAACTTGAGCGTCGGAGTGAGTACGCTTGGCACAAAGCCAAGCCCTCAGTTCGTTCATTGTTGCAGGAGAGGCCGAGAGGGACGATAGAAGCAAGAAGGTTTCAACTCAAGACATTATTCTGCAAGCCACGGGTGGTAACGATACTTGCTCTGGAATTACACCCGGAACAATTGGCGCCGTCTGTGGGGATAGACACTAGAAGCTAGTCACATTCATTCCCAAACAAAAATATACACACAAAAAACCCACCCAAAAAGCTAAGAAGATGTCGAAACAACAAGACGCAGTCGTGACTGACGAAACCGCTTTCTACCAAGATGATACTTTCAACAATTCTGGGGTCGTACAGCCCTCCACCGGCGGAGTAATCCAACCAGAGTTCGGGATGCCAATAATACCCGACACGCCGGTGCCAGCCAACCAGGTCACCATCATGGGACATGTGGTTGACGTAGCAAGGGCCGAAAATGCTCCCGGACCTAATCGATACGCCCGCTCACACTGTCACGCCGACAAGAGCGGCGGAAATCGTCCAGGAAACCAGGGCCCAAAACGTGACTCCGAGAAATTTGAACGGAGCACTAGGAGAAGCCGACCCAGTCAAGACGCCGGGGGAGCCCAAAGTGGGCGCGGTAGACCTAAGTCCTTCCCGCACTCGTGGGAGGACAGCGTCCCCGCCGCACGAACGAGGCTTACCCCAAAGGAGCCGTAGGAGTCCGACTCGGCGGAGCCGGAGAAGAAGTCCGAGTCGAAGAAGGAGCCCCTCCCGCTACGGGGAGGAGCCGGTTAGGGATGCAAGGAGCCGATCGCCGCGTGTCGTTCGACACGTGGTTAGGCAGCCCCTCAACGCCTACGTCCTAGAAGTCCCGGTGCCAACTAAGCTCAAGTTGCCACCTCTGTCATACAAGGGAGATAGTGATCCAGCCGACCACGCTGAGGCTTTCGAGTCTTACATGTCGGTATGGGAGCAGCCCGATGAGGTCTGGTGCCGAATTTTCCCAACAACTTTGCATGGGATGGCTCAGAGCTGGTACAAAGGGCTTCCCGATGGCTCGGTGTACTATTACGCCGACCTGAAGGGCGCTTTACTAGCCCATTACTCCTGCAATAAGAGAAGGGCCGTAGAGACATCTGACCTCCTAACTATCAGACAGGAGGGGGGCGAGTCTCTCCGGAGCTATGTGAAGAGATTCGACGGAAAGGTCCAACAGATTCGGGAAATCAATCCCGAATCGCGCAGCCGCAGACGATGAAGGGCCTCCCAAGGGGAGATTTAAAAATGAGCTCATCAAGTGCGGAGGCCGAGCATGGACGCCGCCAGCGGTTGGCGACCAAGCCATCAAGGTAGAAGACTATCACAAGACCTGGGTAGGCCCCAGCGAGGCCGAGCACTCAGGGAAAAAGAGCCGCCGGGAGGACAGCCCGGAGGAAAGGCGCCGTGGCGACAACGGGTCACGGTCCGATGAAAGACGCCGTAGGAACGATAGGTCACGGTCAGACAAGCCTGCCTGGAAACGAAGCTCGGCGGATGCCGGGGGGAGCTCGGGAACGTACTACAAAAAACGGCACGAAGATCACACCCCCCTAGTCGTATCGGCCGCCGAGGTTTTCGCTTTGAGCAAGAACGAGGACCGAAATGGGAAAGACCCCTAGGCCGAGGAGTGACGGTGACACGAGCCAAGATCTTGTGAGTACCACGGCCACACCGGACACCTAACCAACGATTTCCGGACCGAAGGATGCCATTGAAGAACCGATCCGAAAGGGGAGCCTCGGCAAATATGTTGCCGAGGCCAAAAACCGATGCCGGCGGATCGAATAGCAAGTCGACCTACGAGCGGGTAGGAGTAGTCAATGTCGTCATCGGGGACAACGAGCAGCGGTGGGTCCGCTCATGAGCACAAACGGCCCCAGGATGAACCTTATCCGGCCATCAACTTTGTGCCCAACACAAAGAACCCCGCTCCCAAAGATCCCGGACATGACCATCGGACAAGGGGACTACGATGGAGTCGTCGCTCTTCATAGCGACCCACTTACGATCCGCTGGACATAACCAACCACTTGGTGAAGAGGTGCCCGATTGACACAGCGCCTACACAAACGTTATGTACAGAGAATGCTTTCGGCCTCGGGCCGAGGATCGAAGATTTGAGCCCCCGCACCAACCCGTTGTACGACTTTTCTGGGACGGCCTGGTACCCCCAGGGTCGGTCAGATTGCGGTGAGGTTTGGCGAGGGGAGTGCGAGCCAAAAGTGTTATGTCCGAATTCATAGTCATCGACGGCACATCCGCCCACAACGTTCTCATAGGCCGGGTCACTCGAGCGAAATCGACGCCGTGATATCCATCGGGGCCCGACACGATATATGTCTCGGACCGGGGAGGCGCGAGCTCACCTCGAGAACGAGGATCCCGATTTATGGGAGGTTTACGCTAATGGCCCCTCCGCGACGAATAGCTCGAAAGCCGACATCGTTATTATCAGCCCAAACGGAGACGTGTTTGAGCACGCCTTAAAACTTACCTCATTGGCCTCAAACAATGAATCCAAATACGAGGCGGTAATAACCGGAGTTAAGCTAGCTAAAACCGCCGGAGCAGAGCGTATCATGGTGACGACAGACTCCCTCTTAGTGACCAACCAGATCAAAGGAGAGTGCGAAGCCCAGGACTACGGGACGATAAGGTATCTAGTGAGGGTGAGAGCGTCGCGCAACTAAAAAATCCTTCCTGGATACAAGACACCCCCGCATCCGGAACGATCGGACCATCGGCATGGTCGAAGGAGCAGAGACCGAGGAGGTAGAGATTGACCCGGGCCGCACCGTAACCGTCGGTGTCAACCTGGAACCAAAATTCAGGGCCGACCTCCTGGATCTGCTGAGGAAGAATAAAGATGTTTTCGCATACTCAGCGGCCGAGATGCCAGGCGTGAGCCGGGAGGTGATTGTTCACAAGCTGAACGTACTCTCCACCGCTCGCCCGATCAAGCGAGAGAATGAGGAACTCCTCCGCCGAGAAGGACGAGGCCATCAAAGCCGAAGTAGATAAATTACTAGCGGCGGGTTTTATCATGCCTTGTACTTATCCTGAATGGTTAGCCAATGTTGTAATGGTGAAGAAGTCATCGGGGGCATGGAGAATGTGTGTAGACTTTACCAACCTTAATAAAGCATGCCCCAAAGATTGCTATCCCTTGCCTCGAATAGATAGTTTGATCGACGCCACGGCGGGCTACACCATGCTGAGCCTGCTGGACGCCTTCTCAGGGTATCACCAAGTGTTTATGGCCGAAGAAGACATGCCTAAATGCGCATTTATCACCGCCAACGGCACATACATGTACAAAATGATGCCGTTTGGTTTGAAGAACGCCGGAGCAACGTACACGAGGTTGGTGGACAAAGTGTTCCAAAACCAAAAAGGGCGAAACATTGAGGCTTACGTCGACGATGCCATCGTAAAAAGCAAGTCCGACAGCGAGCATCTGGCCGATTTACACGAGACATTTTGTTCACTAAGGAAATACAAGATGAAGCTCAACCCAATGAAATGCAACTTCGGTGTCCGGGCAGGTAAATTCCTAGGTGTACTTGTCAGTGCCAGGGGCATAGATGCCAATCCAGACAAAGTCCGAACAATCCTAGACCTGCCGGAACCAAGGAATCGAAAAGAGGTTATGATGCTGACCGGGAGAATGGCGGCTCTCGCTCGTTTCATCTCTCGGTCAGCCGACAAAAGCACCCCATTCTTCAAGGTGTTGAAAGGAAATAAAGACTTCAGCTGGGGGGAGGAACAGAGCACGGCTTTCAAATAACTAAAAGCTCACCTTCGACTCTCCCAACTCGTCCAGGCCGATCTCGGGGAGACGCTATACCTATACATAGCAGCTTACCTCGGCCACGGTCGCCGCCGTTATCGTCAGGGAAGAAGACAAACAGCAACACCCAATCTACTTCGTCAGCCATACACTGTTGCCCGCCGAGAGAAATTACCCACTAATTGAAAAAGCAGCCTTCGCCGTTATCGTTGCCACAAGGAAGTTAAAACCCTACTTCGATGCACACCCCGTGACGGTCCTAACCGATCAGCCGTTGGAGAAAGCTTTGGAAAAATTCGAGCAATCCGGCAGGCTCATCAAATGGGCAGTGGAACTCTCTGGTTTCGGCATTCAGTACAAACCAAGGCCTTCGATAAAGGGGCAAGCGCTTGCAGATTTCCTGGCCGAATGCACGTATCAGGAAGAGCCAAACCCAGGCATATGGGAGGTCTACACCGACGGCTCCTCCACGACGAATAGCTCAGGAGCCGGCATCCTTATCATCAGCCCAAACGGGGACGAGTTTGAGTACGCCTTGAAATTCACCTTCTCAACCTCGAACAATGAGTCCGAATACGAGGCGGTGATAACCGGAGTCGAGCTAGCTAGGGCTGCCTGAGCAGAACACATTGTGTTGAAAACAGACTCGCTATTGGTTACCAACCAAATCAGAGGGGAGTATGAGGCTCGGGACGACGGAATGGTAAGATACCTAGAGAGGGTAAAAGCCGACGTAGCAAAATTGAAATCCTTCCAAATCCAGTGCGTTCCCAGATCCGAGAACAACCAGGCCGACGCTCTCTCCAAACCGCCACTCAACCATCAAAAATGTCACCCCGAACCGTCTTTGGTAGATATCGGAATGCGAAAAGCATCACTGAGACCGTCGGCATGGTGGGTAACATAGAGACCGAGACAACGTGGATGACTCCGATAATGAGATACAAGCTTACAGGTGAATTGCCGGAGGGCCGCAATCCCTCGGCCAAAATAAAAAAGATCGCCGCCAGGTACCTGGTGTTCGAAGGGGAACTGTACAGAAGATCCGTAATAAGACCACTCTTGAAGTGTGTCGGTCCGGCCGACGCAGAACTGATACTGACAGAAATTCATGAGGGCATCTGTGGACATCACATGGGGGCAAGAACACTAGCCCACAAAGCTCTCTGAGCTGGCTACTTCTGGCCCACCATGCTTCAAGATTCCAGAACGAAGACCAAGAAGTGCACGAACTGTCAGATGCATGCCCCGGTGATACACGCTCCCTCCAGAGAACTACAACCGGTGCTTAGTCCCCTTCCCTTCGCGCAATGGGGGATGGACATGCTAGGGCCATTCCCAACGGCCTCCGGAGGAAGGAAGTTCTTAATCGTCGCCGTTGACTACTTCACCAAATGGGTTGAGGCCGTAGCAGTACCAGCGAAGACCACAGCAGCCGTCAGAAAGGTAATCTGGGAAAACGTTATAACCCGCTTCGGATTGCCCCAAGTTATGGTATTTGACCACGGCCGAGAGTTTTGGAGCGACCTGATAATGAACTGGTTAGAGGAGCTTGGCATCAAGTTTGCGTATTCCTCCGTCTGCCACCCGCAGAGTAACGGCGGCGGAGGCGACCAACAAAACCATCCTCAACGGTTTGAAGAAGACAGTTGAAGACCTTAAGGGAAGGTGGGCCGATGAACTACCCGGCGTCCCGTGGTCCCTTCGAACCACGGAGAAAGAAGCAACGGATACACCCCTTCCACCTAGTCTACGGCTCGGCGGTCCTGCCGATCGAAGCGACGGTGCCGACATTCAGAACGGCCACTTTTGACCCAGTTGAAAACGAGGAGGGCCTAAGAGCTTCCCTAGACCTGGTCGAAGAGAGCCGAGACACGGCACGCCTCAACTTGGCCGTATATCAGAACCGGATGAAGAGAGCCTACAACCGAAGAGTCCACAAAAGGGACTTAAAAATAGGAGACCTAGTCCTAAGGAAGTCGGCTGCCACCAACAAAGGAAATATTCATGGGAAACTGACGGCCAACTGGGAGGGTCCCTACAAAGTGGTCGAAGAGATGAGGCCGGGTACATACCGGCTGACAGACATGGGAGGTGTGCCTTTGATGAGCCATTGGAACACCGATAACTTGAGAAAATACTTTGTATAGCGGCGGAGGTGTCCAAACCCATTGTGGACACCCCAACGCACGATCATAACAAACAAATGAATCGCCCAAGTTCTCCATCAAAGTGTCTGTCCCCTCCACAATTTGCCACCAGACGGAAACTCGAAGGGAAGAATCGCTATCGGAGCCGCAACCCCGATTACCTCGGTCAAAGCCGAGAGCGACGGGGAACACGCCGGCCGATACGCTAAGAAAAAAACGTATACTCAGCGCAATTGAGACGCCAATCTAAGCGGTCAATATGCCTACACAGTTACGAACGCTATCGAAGCCGCAACCCCGATTACCTCGGTCAAAGCCGAGAGCAACGGGGAACACGCCGGCCGATACGCTAAAAGGGAAACGTATACTCAGCGCAATTGAGACGCCAATCTAAGCGGTCAATATGCCTACGATTCTGAACGCCATCGAAGCCGCAACCCCGATTACCTCGGTCAAAGCCGAGAGCGACGGGGAACACGCCGGCCGATACGCTAAAAGGGAAACGTATACTCAGCGCAATTGAGACGCCAATCTAAGCGGTCAATATGCCTACACAGTTACGAACGCCATCGAAGCCGCAACCCCGATTACCTCGGTCAAAGCCGAGAGCGACGGGGAACACGCCGGCCGATACGCTAAAAGGAAAACGTATACTCAGCGCAATTGAGACGCCAATCTAAGCGGTCAATATGCCTACACAGTTACGAACGCTATCGAAGCCGCAACCCCGATTACCTCGGTCAAAGCCGAGAGCGACGGGGAACACGCCGGCCGATACGCTAAAAAAAAACGTATACTCGCCGCACCGAGAGACGCCAATCTAAGCGGTCAATATGCCTACACAGTTACGAACGCTATCGAAGCCGCAACCCCGATTACCTCGGTCAAAGCCGAGAGCGACGGGGAACACGCCGGCCGATACGCTAAAAGAGAAACGTATACTCAGCGCAATTGAGACGCCCATCTAGCGGTCAATATGCCTACACAGTTACGAACGCTAAAGACGTTGAACACAGTTGAGACATGCATTCAAACTGCCTCGGTCATGCCGAGTGTAAAAACGAACGCACTCAATTAGTAACGCGAAAAGACAAACGAGGAACTGTGATCGAAGCCCCGGCCAAGCCAAAGGCCGACAAGATAACTTTATTAAAGATGATTGCAAGGAGAGTACAAACGACGGCCGTCCCCATGAGGGTAGCCTAAACTTTACCTACCAAAGCTTTACAAAAAGCGAAGAAACAAAAAAGCAAAAGATTACAGACTTGGAATTTGAAGCGCCAAAAGGATGGCAGGGAGAGAAGGCTCAATAATTGGCCCCCGAACAGCTGAAGCTATCCGAGACGCCGGGTGAGTCTGGTGACGACCGCCCGTCTCCCTATGCCTGTCGTTGCCCTCCATCAGTAGCAACAGCATCTTCGGTGGCCGGCTTTGAGGAAGGCTGACCATCTTCAGGCAACTCCTTGGCCTCAGCTATCTGAGCCGCCTTCGCTGCCTCCGCCTTCACTGCAGCCGCTGTTTCTGCAGCATCGGCCATCTCATCCAGGAGCTGGTCAAATTTTTCCCACGGGAAGGAGCCGTCGGGGACAGCCCTTCTGATTGCCTCCCTGGTCGCCTCCTCGGCCTGGTCCCGGAACTGGACGCACATTTTAGGGAGGAGATCATCTTGAAGCATTTCAATATCCTTCTCTTTTTTAGCAAGGGTAGCCTGCATGTCCCTGAGCACCTCCGCCTGCTTCTGGAACCGATCCTCCCACTCGTCCCTCTTGGCAACCACAGCGTCGTAGGCACCTTTATACCTGTCCCGCTCCTCCATCATCTTGGCCGTGGCGCCATCAGCATCCTCAACTTTGGCCCTCTCGGCCCTCAGCAGCTTCTTAGCTTCCTCCGCACGCCTCTCGGCAGCATGAAGATCCAGCTTAGCCTTCCCGGCTTCCCCCCTCGCAGCAGAGAGATCAAGCTTGAGCTTTGCAATCAGCGGCCCAGATTGAGCCATGGCCTTTTCTTGCTCCATGATGAGGGAGGCGGCTAGACGACTCCATCTCCCCAACCTCTTATATATTTTCTCGCCCTCCGCCACGAGCTCGGTGGGAGTAACCTTCTGGGGTGAGGAGTCCACGACGACGTTTTGGTCACCCGCCTTCTCAATCGCCTTCTCAGGCTGCTTCCCTACTTGCCGTTCAGTGAGAACGGCAGCTGCCGACGGTGGATCTACAAAAAATTTACACAGAGCATCCATGTCACCATGCATTGACACGTCAGAAAGCCTGTCGTCAGGAATGTCCAACGAGCCGGCTAAATCCGAACCACAGTTAAATCCGTACCGTTCGAATCCTCTTAGTTGGAGGGTCAGGAAGCAGGTTTTTCCACGGCAACGGTGGAAGCGGACGGTGGGTCTTTCCTCTTCTTCGGAGAAGGGACCTTAGCAACGGTCACCTCCCCTCGCAAATGTTGATCACCTCCACACGATCCTTTTCGACCACCGGGGTCGAAGAGGGAGTTGCCATTGATACTGACCGCCGACTTGACGCTGCCCTCTTTGATCTCTTCGGCACGCCACCAAGAACCCGTGCTTGAGCCGTCTCCTGATCCAACGCCCTCGTCTGTTTGTCCATGAGTTCGTTAGGGGACAGTCGGCGATCACGCGCTTCAGCCGTAGGATGACGGATGAGAACCTTCCCGTCCTTATCAAGCCCAGCCTCTCCAAGTCTTTCTCCGACGATCCCGACCAAACCGATCTGCAAGGAATCAAACAAGAGTTACATAAAGGAAGTAAGAAAGCTACAAACAGAACATAACAAGCAAAGGTGGGCCTCACACCGACCCTACTCACCACGGCCGAGGGGTATGGATGAGGCCGACGCGCATAGCGGCTCGTCCCGAAGAATAATCCGAGTCGGGGCCCATCCCTCCTCAAAGATCAAATAGCCGCATTGCCCGCTTCTCATCCGCGATAAGGGGGACGAAAGAAGCGTCCATCTTAACCTTGCTACCCCGGAGACGTGTTTCTCATACTCTTCCCGGTCTCACACCGTAAGTAAACGGGGCTCGAAAAGACCGAGGCAATGGGTAGTCCTCCCAAGCACTGGACGTACACCCATCGCTCTTGCCGATCTTTGCGGGAGGTAAGCTTGTTTACGGAGACATATCCTGGCTCCGTCTGCACGCTGTACCACCCCACCTTTCGGGCGAATGACGGCCGAAGACTATGAAGTCGGCGGAATAAGTTGACCGTAGGGACCTCCTCTTTATAGAGACAGAGCCACACAAAGCCGATTATCGTCCTCATGGCCAACGGATGCAGTTGGGCCACGACAAGATTCATAGCTTTGATGATGGCCATGACGTGTTCGTTCAAAGGAAACCGGAGCCCGTACTCCAAATGCCTGATGTACACGCCGATATGACCCGGGGGAGGACAGCAGACCGCCTGACCCTCCCCAGGGAAAACAATTTTATACCCCTCACCAAGGAAGAAGTGATCTCCGAAAAGAGTTTCTCCGGAGCTGCTTGCGAATTTATTTGTCCAGACACGGTCGAGGCCAGTCGTGCAGGCCTCACCATGATCCGGAATAGTCATCCTCCCACCATCGACGGGAGCCCCCTCACCATGATCCGGAGTAGCAATCCTCCCACCATCACCGGGAGCCCCCTCATCATCATCAGCATCATCCTCATCCTCCAACTCCTCCAGGAGGGGCAGATCAGCTACGGGAGAAGGAGACCTAGGGCCCCCAAACCTTAGCGGGATGGCCTCCAGTCCCTCCTCATCAAGAAGCGACGGGAACCCCCGGCGCAAGTACCAAATCCGGCATCGAGGACATGATTCACAACAAATTACTAGCAAGAAAAATAAAAAGTTTGCTTGTTTACCTTAAAGAAAAACACTCGCCGGATCAAATACTCCGAAGATTAAGAAGACGAAGACAACCCTTGAAAGTTTGGAGAGATGAAGATTTTGGAGAAAATTTTCGAAAATAAAATGGAGGCCAAAATCACGGAATAACTGCCCTATTTATAGAGAAAAGCCCATGAAGAAGGACCAATCAGGGCACAGCCCATGAAGCGTCAACCAATCAGCGAACATACACGTGTCAAACATGCAACCGCGGGATGTCAATCGTTGCAACAGTCGAATGTCAATCAATGCAACAGTGACCAAGCGTCTTCAACACGCCCACTCACATCTCTTCGACTGTTCATCTTCCTCAACAAATTCCTAGGTATCTAGTCTCCGCCGGCCACCCGATCAACCAAGCTAGGAAGCACCGGCCGGGGGCAATCAAAATCAGCCGGCGCTCTCGGCCCGGTCTCGGCCAAAATCATGTCCTTTTCCACATCGGATACCCTTTACGCATCCATGTGGAGGGGGGATATGGTATATGGTACGGCCTAACAAGAGCCACGCCGATGCACAAGAAGAAGCCGATACAGAGAATTTGTGAAAATTACTTGCGCAGAATATACGCTCAAAAGTACATCGTAGCCCATACCACGGCATAGACTACGCTGGGGGCAAATTGATGGGGCATATTCTGCACCGCTGACCAAGTCAACACACTGAGCAAGGTCAAAGATATCCACAGCAAGTCAACGACTTAGACAGCCTAGCCGATGCAGCCCATCGGCCTGTTAGCCAGGGTCTCGGCGCGACAACCTGCCAGCCGGGACACATACCCGCGTACTCATATCCAAGACCCGCCGGCCGGCCTGCCATAGGTCCATCGGCCGAGGGTAGAACGGTCTTTCCTCCTGCTAGCCACTTGGCCACTTGGCCACTACGTGACAAAAGGTGAAAGCCTATAAATACTCCTCAACCTTCTTTGAGGGGAGGATCCAAGAACTTAACCTAAATATACTATTCATCTGGTAATATCTCCCTTATCTCTCTACAATACATACCTAGCCAAGTAACACAACTTAATCCTTTAAGTTTACTAACTTGAGCGTCGGAGTGAGTACGCTTGGCACAAAGCCAAGCCCTCAGTTCGTTCATTGTTGCAGGAGAGGCCGAGAGGGACGATAGAAGCAAGAAGGTTTCAACTCAAGACATTATTCTGCAAGCCACGGGTGGTAACGATACTTGCTCTGGAATTACACCCGGAACACATTTAATGATAATTCAATTAATCTTGTAAGAGGGTTTACATAAAGATAGTATAAAAGAAATCTACCACAAAGCGATATTAGTGGATAAATTACAAAAAACTGTGCATTTTACAATAAGCTTATATAAATTACACAAACAAAACTCGTAGAACATACCTTATGTATAACGTAATTAACTGCGCAATCTAACTTTGCAATAATAAGAAAATTGTACCATTTAATCTGCAAAAATAAATCAAGGTGAGAAATACAAGTTGACATCAATAAAAGTTATTTAAACAATACCAAATAAAACACAAATCTTATGTATGATATAACTTTTTTTTTTCACTAATGCAAATGATTAATAAAAATTATACACAATGGAAAGTTTCAATAACATATCAATATGCCAAAAGGTTAGAAAAAGAGGGTAAAAAATAAAAGTGCTTATTTTAAAGACTTTACTTATATTAACTTAGTATCAAATAAGAAGTTAAATTTTAAGGGGAGAAAGGAATCATCAAAAAAGAAAAGGAAGAGCTAAAGAGAAAATGAAGAGTTAGAGATAAATAAGGGGTCATAAACGTGATAATAAGTATTCTATCTTAATTATATGAATGGATATTATTTTTTTATTTTTTTTGAAAAATCCTAAGGTAGGATTATACTCTCATAGATAAATCGGTTTTAGCAACTTCAACGATGTGACGAGGGATAGACTCGCCAGCGATGAACCTACTTTCACCCACAGTACAAGAATGAGCGAGCATATGAGCTGCTCGGTTAGAAGTTCTACGAATATAAGACCAAGCTACGGAATTAAATTCAACACACAAATTTAAAATATTACTAATAACCATATGAAAATCACTACGCCCAGAACAGCGACTTTGAAGGGCTTCAATAACCGTCTTGCAATCACTCTCCACACGAATGCTTGGATGCTTCATCCTCTGAGCTTGTCGGAGCGCAATTAGAACAGCCTCTGCCTCCGCCACTCTTGCCTCATACTCCTCTCTACGACGCCCCTCCCATGCCCATAACAAACTCCCATTCTCATCCCGACAAAGCGCACCCAAACCCATACCTTCACCCTCCTTGACACCCGCATCCACACTGATAAGGACCTCCCCAGGCACCACCCTACTATCCCGCACTCCATACTCCCTTCCCCTGATTCTCCCTGACTCCGCCACATCCCGCATCTCCCCTCCGTTCTCCACACTTTTCAACTCATCCATGAGTCCCTTCACCTGCAGCACCACATCCTCCACCCGTACCACCCTATTCTCAAAAACAACCTTATTGCGCATCTCCCAAATTGCCCATACTCCCGTGATAAACACCCCAACATCCTCCCCATCGAGCTCCTCCAAAACATCCCCTACCCAGTCCTTCACCCTCTCATAACCCCATACCGGTCTCAAGTCCACTCCTAGGCCTTCCCACACCCCAGCCGTATAACCGCACCCGCCAGCAACATGGAGGCAGTCCTCGACAACATTCAAACAAACCGGGCATATGTCATCGACTTGTGGCATCCGGGATGCTAAATTCCTTTTAGTCACATATTATCAAATGAAAGTTTCTTAGTGATTCTACGCTATCGCATGTCTTATACATATGCTCAAGGTAGCCTTTTTATATTATTTTATAGATATGACATGTAGATTATGATAGGTAATTTAGCATAAGTTAGATATATAGATTTTGTATTTAGATTATAGAGTTATTGATTTTACATACATAAATATGGAGCAAGGAGAAATGTAATATAAAAGGTTTGCATGAGAGTGGTTTATAAATTATCTTATGAAATTAAAATAAGACATATAGTTGATGGTTGATAGTTTGGCTTACTTTTTAATTATATTTATAGATTATTATTATTATTAAATCCATTTTGCATGGGAGTTATTTAAAAATTATCCTATGAAATTAAAATGATCTAAATTTAGTTTTTTACCATTAATTATGAGAGTAACTTCTAAATGTGGAATTAATATTTTTTTTTTCATGTGTACTAGTATGCTAGTATTTCCACGTGGACTATATTTTGCCACGTCACAATTAATTGTTGCCATGTCACATTTGTCTGCGTGGCGTTTAATGTCTAGCCTTTTAATAATATTTATAGATCTTCCCTCCCACCGACATAATTCTCATATCTGCTACCATGTTGTTTCGTATGCAACTCATATGAACAATTTGTTTGTGTGCTTGGCTTGTATTTATACCTCAGTCAGTCTATGCTATAATGATTCTAATGACACTTGGAGTAATATCTCTGAAATGCCATTACCGTTTTACGGCCAAGGTAAATTTGTCGATGATATATGCTATGGATTTCCTATACCTGAAAACAAGTCCACCACCAACAACAACGTCATCACTCGTGGTGGCAACAACTATTACTTAGCCAGTTATAAGTTGTTAGTCAATTGGGAAAGTAGCTCCCCCATAGTTTCTTGTCAAGAGTTGGCTAAATATTCACTCTCTTCTATCACCCATTTGCCGTACAGCTCTTCTTTGTGTTCCTTTTTTGTTTCGTCTTCAAATGTCTTTACAATCATAAGAGAAGCAACAATCCCCAAACGACACTCCTCTGATGTTAAGAAACACTCCTTGCAAGTCGATGTTGTTCAGCTTTTATCATCCCCTACAATGAAAAGTCAATCCCCTACAATGAAAACACAGCTTTTAGCCCCTATAAAGAAAATAAATAGACCCCTTTCTCCACCTCTACACTCGCAATTCAATGAAATATCTGATCATCGACCACGCCGTCAATTCTATGAAAATCCATCTTATCGAGAGGTTCTTGAATCGTATCCGTATGTACTCCCTGCGACTGCTACTGCTACTGCTACTGAGACTACCGGGACTGATATCGACGACACTGAATACTCAAGTCAACTTTTGATGCACATGGATATTCTCCTTCCTCATCCTCTTGAAGGTATATATATACATATTTCACTTGACTGTTGTTTTCTTCTAACTGATAAAAACTTAACTTAACTTTACATGTTTTACTTGTTTCAGCGATTCTAGGCGATTATAACCCTGAGAGTTGAGAGTTGGATATCTGCACTATTATTTTCATCATTTGCGTTGATGTAATCTTATGTAGTAGAATTTGTCGTTCAGAATTGCCAACCACAATAGAGTCCCCTAGAACGACATCGTCATTGCCAACCACAATAGAGTCCCCTAGAACGACATCGTCAACTTCATCCTCAACAGTGACAATCATGCGTAGATTATTGGCTTCCATGTGTGACTATTTTTTTGGGATAAATAAATGTTATGGAGAACGAAACAAGTAGTGGAACGTTGATACGAAGATCGTCACATTTTGTTTGGTGATAAATAAAATGAGGGATTGAGATTTATAATTGTTGATGAAAATTGATTGTTTTGATCTGTGATGAAATGTGATGACAATGGAGAATTATTGTAGATGAAGACGTGCAGTAGGAATTTGTGTAGGTTTAGGTTAGAATAGAAAGAGGAAAATAAGAATTGTACTATTGCTATTATTATATTAAACACCTCAAATCACAGTATCTTACACAAATCACTTTTGGACGGCTCATTAATGACTTGTCCCACAAATTGCATTTTTCGGACGGGTTGTTTTATGCAATATGGGTGGGTTTGACCCGTCTTATTATTTCAGACGGATCGGCCGGTCTGAAATAAGAATTTGTGTTCATTATCAATTATCAACTACGTATTATGTACATTAATATTTTAATTTTAATATACGTATAGGTTAAAGTGTATGATATTTGATTTTCGTTTCGTCCCTATATCTTATGTACATTAATATTTTAATTTTAATATACGTATAGGTTAAAGTGTATGATATTTGATTTTCGTTTGGTCCCTATATCTCATAGTCTTCTGTCTCGATTGACAAATTCTTATTTAAAAAAAACGGAGGTACTCGTGTTAAAACTTAAAACTGGTCAAGTAGATATCAAATCATTTAACAAGTTACCTATGAAATTCCAAAAATTGTCTATATTAACAGTAATATTCAGAGTTGTTTTAGAAATAAAACAGATTCTCCGTCTTTAGTAGGACTTACACATCTTAACTACTTGTATTATGATCTCAATTGCGATGATTTTGTATTCTACATTTGTTGTTAAGGATTTTTTTTTTCAGAAACGCATTTTATTTTTGTACGAAGTTTTAAGTTATATTGCATCATAACAGTGTTTGAACTGAAGTATCTCATGGGCAAAAGCGCTCAATGTGATGTATCTGTTTACTAACCTCGTCAGATAATAATTTACTCTCATAAATATTTATGTATACTTCATTTATTTACACACTCAACTACTTCTACAGTTCTACACAATGTACTTACTTTCTCAACTTTATATATAGCCTATACTCTCTATAGCAGTACTCGTTCATCCTCATTATTCTCCTCCCATCTTTTTTTTCCCTTCCTTCTTCCTTCTTTTTTCAATACCATGGACAACTACAACTACAATAATAATAATAATAACTAGTTTTAAACCCGTGCAAAATTGCACGGGTTTGTATTTAGGACGGTATGAATGTTTTTTGATGAATATTTTATTTTTACATTTCTATTGTAATTATCTAATAGTTTTATATCAGTGATCTACATGTTTAATGTAGATCAGTGATCTAACTGGAAATGAATATTCTCCACGTAAATAGGATGCGTTAAAACCACAACTATCGGGTGAATGTTCATTTCCAGTTACAGACGGATTAACATCAGTAAGAGTTTCACCATATTCGGCACATAGATCTCTTACTAAGCGCTCAACAACATCGTAGTATCTAGTTTTAAAAATTATTTAAGTTATTTTATTTATTCGCATTGTTTGTAATAATTAATTTCATTAATTTTTGTAATATATTCCCATTATATGTAATTCATTCTCGTAATTAAATGTAATTTATTCTCGTAATTATGTAATTTTATTATTAATTATGTAATTCATTCCGATTATATGTAATTTATTTCATTTATTCCGATTTGTAATTCATTCCGATTATATGCAATTAATTTCATTTATTTCGATTGTATATAGTAATTATTTCATAAATTTTTTTTAAGACGGAAATTGTCGCATGGTTGTATTGACAGACGATTTGAAGAAATAAATTCTTTGCACACCAACGGGACCCACCATAACCTGAATTTCAAAAAAAAAAAGTTGTGTAAATGACGTGGCGCATTCTCCATTCAGCATTGTCTTCTGAATTAATAAAGATAAGATGAGAAAGAGTGAACATAACAAAAAATGAAAATTGTGGTTCGTACAGTTTTAGAATGATTTAGTCGTTTTGTTAAATATTCAAACCGTGATATTATCATATAAATATATAATAATTAAAAGTAAATCATATAAATAGTTAAAAGTTGTGTAAATAATCCATTTATATACCCTACCTAAATAAACAATTAAAATAATTGACAACTATTTCGACCAATTTTTATGACACAAAATTTCATTGAAGACAGACGTATCCATTTTAAGCTAAATACGGGTCAAGTATATTATATAAGACAAAAGTAAAACACAAATTCTCATTTGTGACGGGCATATCTGTCGCAAGCTTGCAACGGGTCAATTACTACCCATGTGGGTAGATAAGACAAAAGCAGAGTGCATAGGGAGTAACAATCTGTTTTGTCTTATATACCCACATGAGTAATACTTAACCCGTCAAAAACTTGTGTCGGATATACCCGTTAGAAGGAAAAGACTTGCTCAAAGTAAAATGCATCAAGGACTAAAATAAATATGGGTTTTTCTAAAATGTGCCCAATAAGCACATGTTAAGATGCTAAAAAAATAAAAATTTACATCAATATATCATGAGAAATTGAAATCCAAACTCATTATTACCATACTTAGAAAATCATTGATGTAAATCTTTCTTTTTTTTTAGCATCTTAACATTTGCTTATTTGGCACATTTTAGAAAAACCCAATAAATATTTATCTCATCTATATATATGACATATTATTCGACCCGTTTAATCTTAAAATAAATATATCCTCTTAAAAAACCAACTATTGTTATGAAATATTAACCCACGAAGAACAATATGTGAAACAAAGTGGGTCAAACATTACTATGTAAAAGAAATAGTTGGCCCAAAATCCAACACTAAAGCAGTCTTTTGAACGCCTCCACATATATATATAGTCACTCCTCTATAAACCCTCTTTCATATATTCCGATTTCCGCCGCTCACTGTTAATTCCATGTTTCAATCACTTTTTATTCTCCCTTTCATTTTTGATGATACTCCGTATGATTTATCTATTTTTATTCTTAACAACTTCAAGTATGTATATTCTTAATCTATTTTTATATCAATGTTTTTTTAAATTTGCATGTATCTTACCAAATTGATCTTGAACTCTTTGCATTCGTTTTGCATTTTAAAGAGTTCAATGCTATAGATATGTAATTTCTGGTATAATTTTCATGTAAAAGTATAATTTTTTGTTTTCGCATATTATAAAAAACACTTCTCGAGTATTTTAAGCATTTTAAAGCACTCATAAATTTTGTCTCATAAATGATGGAGTACTTGTTAAATTTATTTCTGTAATTTAAGCATTTTTTTTTCATTTCTTTTTGCATATATTATGATACTCGAGTATCATAGACGACTTAGTTCAGCATCTAGCCATTATAATTTATTTCCGTAATTTTGTCCCATAAATGATACTCGATCATCATTTTTTTATCTTTATTTTTCATTTATTTGAAAAAATTACTCAAGTTTATTCTCAAGTTTATTCTCTGGTCGTCTGTTTCTACTTTCTTGGCCCATTTCTTTAATTTTATTCAAATATTGTAATTTTTTTTCCGTAATTGTAAATTTGGTAGATCTGTAATTTTTGGTTTGATTTTCATGGAAAAATCATTTTTTTTGCTTTAACATGCTAAGAAAGCACTAAATTTTTTGAGTATTTTAAGCATTTGTTTCATTTGCTTTTTTTTTCGTTTGTGATTATAAAAAGAATATAAATGTTGCTGTTGTTGGACATACAATATTTAAAGTTTAGCATATTATGGAAATGCAGATGAAAAATTGTCGTTAAATATTCGAGAAAATTGTTGTAATTAACATTATCCTAATTAATTAAACAGTAAAATGAATAGTGTTTAATTAATTCTCATATAGGACGTGGGCCTAAAAATAGGGAAAGAAAGAGCTGCCTTTTGAGATTTTGACTTTCACCCACCCAAATTAATTCTTTTATACTTACAAAGGGCCCACCATTACAACTTTTTTAGAATAAAAAAATTAAATCTGTTTGTGATGACGTGGATGCACCAAATTGCTTGAAATGCTGTTGTATTAATAAAGATAAGATAATAACTATGACGACTTTAACAATAATGATAATAATAATAATAATAATAATAATAATAATAATAATAATAATAATAACAACAACAACAACAACATGAACAACGGTTTTGAGGATTTCTACTATGGCGGCCATAGGGTCCTTCGCACCGATCCTAATACGGGAAACATGTTTATTTTTGCTGTATATGGTCCGTTTCCGACACCGGCACATACGCAATTTGTGACACCCTTAAATTTTAGCCTAAAATAAAGACGTAAATTCTACGGAAAAACTGACAGGATATGTTTGTAATTGGTTCAATTAGACAAAACCTGTAATTTTTAAAACTTTCCTAAATCAACCACAAACATTTCCAACATTCCCAAGAGGAGGGTGCCAAAACCTGCAATGCTAACGAACTAATTTACATGCCATAGCTAACGATAAGAAAATGTAATGATACAAACCCAAAATAGAAAAGGGAGACATATGTCCCTTCAAATTATATACAAAACCAAAAGTTAAAAGGTTTACTATAAGAATAGCCAAACTAGGTCCAAGGTTCCTTATGCTCACTAGCTCGTCAAATGCCCGTGACCCCAACAAAGCATCAACAACCTGTCAATCGCATTTTATACAAACACGAAAGCCACAATTCAGTGGGGAGTAACTTCGAGTCCTCCCAGCCACGAATCGTCATAATTAATGTAACATGTAGTAAAACATGTAAACAAGATAATTAATCTAATTTCCAAGTATTATAACATATGAATACTAAATTGACCAATTTAAACTATCATGTGAAACATATAACAAATTGTAATCCAAACTTTATCAATTGTAACCGGCTTACATCTCACCTATTACAATTCATAAAATCACCATACAAGAAAGGGCAATATATCAAAGACAGGCATAAGTTCTTAGCACCGTCAATAGTCACTCTGTAACTCGAATCTATACCACGAGGTAGGGAAGGTAATCGAACCGGTATCTTGGCTCAGCGGTTAATATTAATAAAACATGGCCAAGACACAACACAACCCTAGCCTAAAATCTGCGCAGACCTAGACATGCGGATACACACCACCGCACCCAAGACCCACAATTTTTTTAAAACAAAGTGAGTACCCTAAGGAGTCCACCAAAGGGTTGGCTAGTACTTAAGCTGACCACTTACTATCAAAATAAGTAACGAGATCATGCCCCAACTTGGATATAAATCCATTAGTCATGAACACAAAGGCTATCAAGCAGTGAACATATACTCGTCAAAGACTATAAAAACCTATCTATGATGAAGGCCGAAATACTCACCTAGGATCTAGTCCCAGCTTGAATACTTTAGCCCACACCACACACGACAAGTAAGACACCCACTTAACCATAAGAGGGCAAAGAGTCCAACTTACCAACATAAATGCTAACATTCTATCATGTGAAAGGCTATATAAATGTCTATTCAGCAGACAATCCAACAGTATCCTCAATAAGTATTCAATACCAATTTCCAATTCTAACAATATTAACCATATTAAAGGCTTTAGGGGAATCTAGGGCCATTTCTACAATATAAGACACTATTAAATTCAATCAACTTTACATGTGAACTAAAACTTGATAAATGGCCTAAAACAAGAAAAAGGCCGATTATCCAATTCATATAAAATTTCATCCAACCGAATTTTTACCCGCAACCCCAGCCCTGCGACAGGTACGGGTTAAATTGCGGCTGACCAATCACTCGATTAACTGACATCGAATCAGTCAAAGGGACTAAGGCTCAGTTTTCGGCACAATCAACAAAACATTACAATTATCGCTATATAATTCATTCTGAGCCTAATCTTTACAATTTCATTTTCTAACCTATACTAACATATGCAACTACCAATATAAATATAATTTTTACCTTTAACATAATTTTTACTACTAATTTGATTTAATTCAAAAGTTTAACCATATGTTACTTATTCTAATTATATCATTAATGAACCTAAAATGCCGAACAATGCATGGAAAACCGCGAAACAAGCAACGAACTGACCCGGGCCAGCCGTGGGCCTGCCGGGCCTGCTGCCGCCACCCCCACACCTCCATTTTTCCATTTTTGTTCAGTATAAGACCATCTGAAACATAATTAATCGTCCCCAATACTAACATATTAACTTAAACTATCCAAAGGGCATGAATTAAACATGCATGCAATCATTTTAACATGTGAAATTAACTACTTAATTAAAAATCACAAAAACATACAAAAATCAAAGCATGTGACGATTTTTTGTCGAGTAACTCGAAATATGTTACCTTAAGCTAGAAAATGACCAATTAGCACCTTAAAACCCAAACCCTAACAAGCAACTATCCGCTATCCTCGACAATATACGAGTCCCCAAACTCGTCTTCCAATTCTTCACCTAAATAAACAATAAAAACACAATTATAAGTATAAATACCGAATTTGTGCCAAAATTCGTCTTAAAACAACTTCAAGAAAACTGAAATTAAATTATACCAGGTTGTAGATCTCGACGAGAGGATTCCGGAAATATAAATTATGCGAAAAACCGATAAGAAATGAGGAAGTTATGGCTAAATTAGCTTGAAATTGTTGAAAATGGTGTTTGTATTTTTAGAACCTTGAAGAAGATGATGGAAGCAAAGGAAAATCAGAAAAAAGAAAAGAAAGGGGGAGGGGGAGCCGCGGGTAAGGGAGAGGAAAGGAGGAAAGGAAGGAGCGGGTTTTTAGTCGGGATTTTTACGAGTCGGTTTTGGCTCGTTTCTATAATAATTAGAACCGTTGGTCAAATGCAAATTCCGACAAGACCAAAGTTCTTAAACACGAGATTACAAGAAAATTGAATACTCATACGACTCATTTCCAAAATCGTTTACCCAATATTCAATAGGTTTGTCATTTTTCCCCGAAATGCCCTTATTTCGAAATAAAAAATTTTTACACGGTTTAAACTATTTTTAAACATTTCGAAACTATCAAAATAAATACTTTTCTTCAAAATATAATAAAATTATATTTCTTTGAATTATTTTTACTTGAAATACATTAATATCAAATTTTATTTGATTAATAAATTATTTTCGAAATATATTAACGGTCCGAAATTACGGGGCGTTACACAATTTACTGAAATGCATCTCCTACAAAACAACATACATAACTATCAAATCCAAAATCATGATTTCTTTAGTAGAACTCTTAATGAAGGTGATATGAACAATAGGGCAACGTTAACTATAAATGATGTTTACAGCTGTAAAAAAAAAAAAAAAAAAAAAAAAACTATAAATGATGTTGAGTTCCCTGGCCGAGTCGATAACATTGTTAAAAGTATGGAGTCCTTATACTTACAACTGGTGGGAATTCGAACATGTTATCGACACTGCTGGTAATTATCTCAAGGGGTGGGCTGCATACATTTCAGGTCATGACCTTGTCGCCGGCGACCAGGTTAATTTTAAAACCGCGACTAATGTTGACATGATCAACGCTAATGAGTTTGTTCTAGCCCACCATGTCAAGATGATTTCTCAAGTTCCCAACCACCGAATCCCCATGGTGTAAGCAAATTATGGGTTATTACCCATTTTGTGAGCTCTAATTTCTCACAACATATGGTAAAGCTGACTTGGTCTGAATGTGAGCTGAACTGAATTTTCTAGAGTTATTTGTAGTAGTAGTAATTTTCCGTTTATCTTTATTGTGTTGGTTTGTACTTTGTAGTAGTAGTAGTAATTTTCCACTTGTCTTTATTGTGTAATTTTAAGTTATGGATTTTATGTAATAGTTTAAATTTTAAACGTCGTCCCCTTATGACGTGAACTATGTAGTAGTTTAAACGTCGGTCTGTTATGACGTGAATTATGTAATAGTTTAAACGTCGGTCCCTTATGACGTGATAATGTTATGGATTTTATGGCACCAGTATGTTAATTTTATTAATTCCTAGTTTAGCGTTATCGTATGATCGTAACAAATCGTCTAATACATATAAAAACATTTCGAATATAATCTAAATGATTAATCAATTGATGGTTTTTTTTGTAAGACTTTTTTTTTTTTTTTTTTGCAAATAATTAAACCAACTAGGTAATAATAGGTAACCAAATTGGTAAATTTTCCACATTGAATCTTAAATTTTTTTTTTTTTTTTTTCTTCAAAATGACCGTCATTTGTTCCTCGTTTGGTCCATATCTCCCTCAAATCAAAATATAGTCTTCCATCTTAATTATTTATCGTAACAAATCGTCTAATACATATAACTACTGCTTATGTACGATTTGTAACGTTAAGTTGGTGATTAAGAGACAAGTCGGGCAACCAAAACTTTCTGCTCAGGTATCGAACTAAAGGCAATTGTTTTTCAAATCGATTCTCTCTAATAGATCACGTGCCCAACTAGATGAGGACGTGGACGCAGCCAAGCAGGTGTTTAATGTCCAAACAAGTTATCAGTATAAAATGTTAGCTTATCAAAATAAATATTATATTATGTTTTAATTAAATAATTTAATTGGAACTTTTTTTTTACTATTAGGCTAGGTTTATAGAACAATTAGTATTAATCTTTTAACAAAAATTGAAAATATTGCGCCATTACTAGATTAAACTTTTAAGTATATCGGCGTAGAATATATGGGGTAACTTAAAAGACTTGCATAGTTACGATCCCATGCAAGTATGGGACCCGACTAACCAGATGATAGCATGCTAAAAAAAAAGACGAGACATGTAAAAATCCGACCCGAATAACATGTTCGCCAAGGTCTACACAGAATCATGAAGCGAACCCAATCACGTAGCGGAACAATCAAGTGATACACACCATATTGTCAAAAAAATCTTTCATGTAAGGCTAAAAGATAATGAAATAAGAATAGGCCATCAAAAGGCTAAGAATGGTTATACATTTGAGTAAGATAGCATCCGAAGCAAAGATAACTAAATGAGATTTTTTTACCCTTTTAGCTTGTGATTGATTACTTTCTAAGAGAAAGCAGTTCAAAACTACGGATATGGTCCTCGCGGGTGCCTCTTGTTGCAGACCCACGGGGTCTTGAGCTTGCCCTAGCCTCGGTTCCTAGCTGAAGTCGCTGTATGTTTGTGGATTGGCGGACCCCACTGGAAGGAAGTCGACCTGAACGGCTTTTTCCTAGTTCGCCGGAAGTGACTGGCCTGCTACTTGAGAAACCTGCAGCTCTTTTAGACGAGCTGCTAACTCTAGATACGTTTGCCTTCTCCGAGTCTCTTAGCTGACATTCATCAAGGTTAATGTCAAAACACATACTTATGCAAGCCAGTTTTCAACATAGGTATGTGAAATTGTATGCTACGGGACTTATTAACTATGTTACTCCGACACTTCACTTAGCTGCCGTGTCGAGTGTCCGACACCTATCTCGTCCGACACGACAGAATACTTTAGACCAAAAAATTGAAAAATTCGCATAAAATAGCCGTATCCGACACTCGACACGTGTCAGACACAACACCCACCAGTGTCCCGCCCTAATTTTTAGTAATCGTCATAATTTGTGGTGTGGGTATAGGAGTCTTTGATTAATGGTTATAAAATATCGTGTATGAAATCATCTTTATCATATCTAGTACGGTATTCCGTAAAAATCGTCTTACAAGAGACAGTCTGATGGCCAAATACGGACGGTCCCAACAGCCTAAAGCCCTAAATATTGAAATTATTATTACTACCTCATTTCTATAGGACATTCAAAAGCCTTTCCAGCAAAAGAAACCAGTTTGGGAAGAGGGGTCACTCTTCACAAACATGGGAAAGAAAATATGCTCTCCACAGCCAGACGAAAGGAGCACACGTGGTTATGCTTTTCTCCCTTTTTACCTGACGGGAGGGACACCATACATAAGAAAGAGAAGAGGACCATAGGATTCTATCTAGTTCACCACTGGTATGAACAGATATCTTTTACAGAAGCTCTGAATTCAGAGTGACATCTATCAGCAAAAATTAAGAAATCGTAAGAAAATTACCACGTCTCTAGTTTTAATCACGTCTTGAGAGCTCCTATGCTTAGAATGATCCCCAGAACCCAAAGTATTTCTACGAGAAATGGCCTCCACTGCACCAGAGAGTCTATCGCGAAGTTCTCGTCCCACTAGACAATACAGAACCAAGGATTTAGCCATGTAAAATATGAGAAGTGGCATTAGCTAATAACAAGTATATTTCTTAATGGAAGATTTAACATCTATTTATCAAATTAACATCTCTAGACATGGCCACTATTTTTTGGACCTAGAATAAGGGAAGCGGCGAGCCAGCTTTGGAGAGCTAGGGACACCAAATTGTAAATGATACGGTCGAGAGGGGGTAAAAAGGTAAAAATAAGGAAGAATGACCAAAAATGTTGGAAAAAAAAATGAACCCGTTGATGTGTAAGCCAGAACTACTCTATAGATAATGGGCAAGATAACACTAGGCAAAGACCTCCTTATGCCTCGTTCGGACAGCACGTATATAACTTTAGTACTCCCTCTCTGGAATTGCCAATTCTATTTGATTGGGGTAGTTAATTAAGAAAAGTGGGTTGTTGGGTCTTGGGTCTCGCCTCAACAGGAAATCAGTTGTATGCTGAAGACGACAAGGAACAAAAAAAAAAAAAAAAAAAAAAAAAAAAAAAAACCTACCTGAGGTCCTTTCCGGTCTTTCTGCAGATGGGCCGGGATTTAAAGCTGGTTTCGTAGCAGGATTCTGAAGGACACATAGAGAAACTTAAATTAGCAACATACAAGAATAAGCGGAGAGCCGAAGTACACCTAGCAAAGCGAAAGTAATACATACCCGTGCTCTCGAGCTACCACCAATCTGGGGATACTTCAGTTTTGTCCAGTCAAAGACATGATCAACCTGATAGCCTGTGGAACAAGCCAATACACGCCAATTTAAAAATTGATATACAAGAGTATAACCAATTAACAGGTTAACCGTGATCGAAAACATTGAGGGAGAAGAATAAATTAAAATACTATTAGCCTCACTTCACCTTCCCGAATAAATAAGTCCCGGAAAAGTCTCTTCAAATAAGCATAATCAGGTTTATCTTCAAAGCGTAATGATCGGCAATAGTGAAAATACGATACAAACTCTGATGGATATGATTTGCAAAGAACCTGCCACATAAATGCTCTAATGAGAAGTGAAAATCACTTTTAGGAGGAGAAATTGTCAAGTCATTTATAATTGAAGCCACTTTCAGAAAACAATAATTGAAAACTAAATGAGCACTGAAACTACTGTTTCCCTCCCTATATTCACACTCATGGTATTAAATCTAGGTCACCACCGCCAAGTTATCGAGGACTTTAAATATTACCAAAGGGGCCTCTGTGCTATCGGCCATGAATGACAGAGTTCAAGGCGTAACGACAGATTTCAAGATCAAGTCTCAAACTGAGGTTTAATACCATGATCATGCTGACGCTCAGCAGGCAACAACTAGCATGGAATTACATATTCTTGTCGAAGATGAAAGCATCATAAAGAGAACTGATGACAGCGAAAAACTAAGGACAGGACACATGAAAAAATTATGATGTCTAGTTGTCTAGGTAACTAAGGCATAAGATGTCTAGGTGCCGCAATGTTAAGCATATGCTCTCATAAAATAGGGAGCTCACCTCTATGGGGGTCATCATCTTCTTTTCACTTATTTTATCATATTTCTGCTTTTTGGTATTTGCATTAAGCCCCTGCCATGGTAGACTGGTTTGAAGAAAAACAAGGAATCAAGCCATTTATAATAACGAGCAGAAAAGCCACAACAAACAAAAAATTATCTCCAAAATATAGGATGCGGAAAAGCAACCAGAGTAGTTATGCAGACAAACCTTCCTCTTAAGAAATACATGAGTACATAACCAAGAGATTCAAGATCATCCCGTCTGCCTTGTTCTGGAAAATAATTTAACAAACTTGTCAAATTCCTCTTAAGAGTAAATTTATGAGTCGCCATTCAGGGTAATATGAAGGTAAGCCATTTTATGGACTAGTCACTAACCAATTCCCAGATGAGTATTGACACTCGCATAACGTGCAGTGCCTGTAAGGCTCTTGTTCTCTCTGTTGAAAGATAATCAATCAGTGATGGAAATGGTGATGGAAATGAAAAAAGTAACAACTGAGGACGTGGGTTTGCTTCTCGTAAAACCTCATAGATGATGTTAATTTTACAATAACAAAATGATAGTTCAATCCAAATAACCTGTATGGTATATGCTTATGAGTTTGAAGATCCCTGTATTTTTTAGCTAACCCAAAGTCAATAACGTATACCTACATCAAAATAAAACACAATAAGTCAATACCAGCTTCCACGTGCAGTTACAGACTGAAGGGTTGTGGCCGAGTAGCCATCCAAGCATAGTTGACCATACCTGGTTTGCTTTGCGACCAAGGCCCATTAGAAAGTTATCAGGTTTGATATCACGGTGTAGAAAACCTTTTGTATGCATGTACTCGACTCTACAAATCTGAAAGCAAACCAAAAAAAAGCAATAAAGCTAAGATCGAAAACAAGGTGATGTTCACAATGAGAGATATAGAAGAAAGAAAAAATTTGCACTTACTAACTGGTCAGCGAGCATCAATACTGTTTTTAAAGTGAATTTTCTATTGCAATAGTTAAATAGGTCTTCCAGGCTTGGTCCAAGGAGATCAATCACCATTACATTATGTTCGCCTTCAACTCCAAACCACTTAAGATGGGGAACTCCAGCTTCAACCAAGGAAAAATTTAAACAATAATCACATTTTCAGATAAGAGCTGTTTCTATAGCCAGATAACTAAGAACATTTGATAGAAAAAGTAGACTGTAGAGGACAAATAAATTTATATCACTGACCACAATACATATTACAATGAATGTGTAAGAGAGTGCTCTTATCGAGTCATTTTGGGAACTAGTCGCTTTGAGGAAGGTTATTTTCGGTTCAGCGATTAAGGGTCTAGTCAATCGTATCTGGTTGAAGACGTTTCGGGCCATATAGGAATAGGGAAATAAATGAAAAATAAATAAAACTAAATGAGCTGAAATCTCCGATTCATCGTTTATGTTTTTAGGAGAATACATTGTACAAATCATTTTGTTTTGCAGTATCATTTCTACTTCCTAGTATCCATTTACACAAGTGATCACCAAGGAAAAACAAAAGGCAAAAAAGAAAAACAAGTCTTCTCGACTGCAATATAGAAGTGCATGCTGATATACTTACTTCCTCCTTGCAGCAACATATATAGTTTTGATTCATAGTGAAGTTGCGGATGCTTAGTTTTCACAGATTCCTACAAGGCAATGCCAAAACAAATTAGCTTAAGAGAAATCACACACACAACAAGGTAAACTTGCATGAGCAACAAAAAGTATACATCATGAATCCTTACGAAATCTCCACGGTAATTAATAGCGCCTATAAGATAAGAGATCATAGCAAGACAATGCAGCATGCAATTTATTTTGTGAGGCAGCGGAAGCGGGTTAATTATAGAATCCAAGTGTCCCAAGACACCGTAAAGCCAACTGTTTTGTGCAATTTGCCAATTTTTTTGCTAGAAACCGTAAAAACTACTCCGTAAGTCAATTTTCTATCCAGTCCGTCTCATTATAGACGGCCACTATCTGTCTATAGCTATAGACGGATAGTGGCCCTCTCACAAACTTAAAGTGGGAGGGCAAGTGGGGGTATCCATTTCCCACCCACTTGCACTAACCACTTTCATTTGTGAAAAGGACACTATTCGTCTATAGCTATAGACGGATAGTGTCGTCTATAATGAGAATTTGTGTTTTCTATAATGATGTACTTGAAATATTCGAAAAGGGCCCCATGAAAACAAAAACTTTCTAGATCCATCATCGTTAGCAAGAACAGCGGCAAAACTGTTACATGTTTCAGGAGCAAAAAGACATCCACTAAATAAAACAGATACACAGACTAATAGCATATCTGATACTCTCTCAAAAAGACACCAACACGCCTCGCGGAAGAAAACGAACAGTTGCCAAAACCATAAACAGAAAAAGAACAAGCAATCGCATCGAATGCAACATTCATTCTGAGGACAGGTAATCCAGAAGTTTCAGAACATCTAATCTAAGTCAACTAATAATGTTCAATCCATCAAGTAAAGCTAATAGAGTTGAAAGCAACCATCCACAAAACAAGCTAAGACAATCAAAAGTTTCAACAATGACATCAAAATATAATCGAAAGACGATCATATACCATTTTGACAGCAACATCCTCTCCAGTTTGGACATTGATCCCTGATCAACCAACATACAAAAAAACATCAAAATTAACATCATCCATCAATAAACATCAAAATTTCCAAACAAAATTGTTAAGAGATATGTCGAGATATCGACATCAAATGATTAGGGTAATCATTTGATGTCGATATCTCGACATATATAACAAAAATGATCAACAAATCAAATCAAATCAACAATACCTAAATACAGCTCCCCAAATGATCCACTCCCAATTTTCTTCCCCATTTTAAACTTCCCACCAACAACATGATCCATCTTCAACTTCCCAAATTCTCTTTAGATCAATAACCAACCCCAAATTCAACAAAACCCCACTAAAATCAAATCTTTATTATACAAAATAACCCTAAAATCTCAACCAAAAAACAATTTTTCACCTCTTTTTCCCCAAAAAAATTGAGAAATCCCTCGACTTTCATGGATCAAACAATGAAAAATCCAATCAAATTAATACATTTTCTTACAAAACAAAGTCAAACGATTATATTATTATATAACAATAATAATACAGCCGGCTAAA
The DNA here is from genome assembly GCF_048544455.1 of Silene latifolia. Classification (NCBI taxonomy): domain Eukaryota; kingdom Viridiplantae; phylum Streptophyta; class Magnoliopsida; order Caryophyllales; family Caryophyllaceae; genus Silene; species Silene latifolia. Next base: position 1,446,957 of record NC_133529.1, on the reverse strand, counting down.
AAAAAAAAAGGTAGTAAACCCTAAATCTAAAACAGAAATTAACCCCCAAAAAATGAATTTACACCCAGAAAACGAAAAAAGATGAGATTTTGATTAATGGATTTAAAATTAAAGAACAACCCAGATGAATAAATAGGTAAATGATGATGTGAAGAATGTTTCTAAGCTTGAAATTTTTTAATGAATCATTTGATTGAATAATGACAGCAATAAATTTACCGCATTTGCGCAAGTAAACAATGAGAGAGATGAGAAAGAGAAAGAGAAAGAGAGAGAGTCAGCGTGACTGCTGGAGACCAAATTGTATGAATGAATTCGTCAGAATTTAACGGAAATTTGTCGCCTGCATTACATTTCTCTTGTGTCGGCTTTTCCCTTTTTTCACTTTCTAAAATAAATTTGGATAAGGCGGTTTTATGTAAATATTACGATTTTAAATAAATAAGTGTTTCTTGTGAATTTGTGATGGGTTAAGTACTTAAGTATCATCTAGTGAATGACAAATAATTTGTCTTTATCTATTTATGTGGATTTTTTTTGACCCGTTAATATTAGTCGTCACAAATAGGGGTGAACAAAAAAGTGGCCTGGATCGGATACATACCGGTCTGGTCACCGGGTCCCCAAAAATATGGTGACCGGTCTCCGGGCCGGTCCACATTTAAAAAATAACTTAATTTGCCTTGTAAAGTTGTAGCGGTCCGGTCCAAACCCAATAAAAACCGGATCTAAAGGGTTCCGGTTCGGTCCGAGTCCCCCTCTAACCGGTCCCGTCCACGGTCTTGGGTTTGATGGTTAGCCGGTTTGGTCCAGTTTTGGACCAGCGAACACCCCTAGTCACAAAACGATAATTTGTAAAATTATTTAGTTCATTTACTTTAAAATATACCTTTTACAACGAATATATTAGGAGGAGAATTGGAGATGTCAATTAGCATAATTGGTAAATCTATGAGTGATGGTAGAGTGGTACTCTTGACCTGGTTCGAATTCAGTCAGAATCAAAATCGCCTTTATAATTCACAAAAAAAATGAATATATAGGTAAATAGATGAGTAGGGCAAATGGAGTAATTAGTACAAATATTCATTTTGTATTGTATTTATCTCGTTCAATTTTTTTTACACTTTGTCTTGGCTATTTTTTTAAAAAAATTTATTCATGTAAAAGTTGTTTTCTTTTCTATGTGCATGACACTTTTTTACCATATGTATATAAATTTAGAAGCATTTTCTCGTGATTGCTTAGTCTTTGTGATACAAGTAAACATAAAGAATCGAACAGGAAAGAAAATTACAATTATACTCACAAAAATAATTTTCATGTATACACCAATAAAAAAAACTTTGAAAGGCATTTTTATGAAAAAAAAAAAGTAGTATAAAACTTTTTTAGCATCTTTTTTGTAAGTCTACTTTACATAGTAAGTACGAAAGATTATTTATTGTTCAACTATGACTCTCTGAAGTGGTTTATACTAATTTAAATGTTAAACTAAAGCTAGTTACTCCGTATAAAAGGGTGAAAATACTCGTATTGCATCATTATAATGACAACCATATTAGTTTAAGGGATTTATATTGGATTACAGATACTGGCGATACTTGCAAAAATACATCTCATATTATTCGAAATGCAGTTTTAAGATGAAATATAATATAATCATTTTTATAGGAGATTTACCAAATGTTTTATGATATTTTATACAACATTCATTTTCTTAAAAAATTAATTCACTTGTATTTTATGACTCATTATTGGTGTGACCCTACAATTTGAAAAATCGAGCAAATAATTATTGAAAATCAGTACTTGGATCGTGTTCTCAATTTTTGAGGACAAATATGTTAAGAGGTGCAAAAAGAAAATAATAAAAGCATTAGTATTAGTATTGTAGGTATTAAACTCATTAATAATTGGATGGAATATGTTACGCACTATTTAAAATTTTTAATGTATCGTCTGAAAGAGGCTTCTTTTTTATGGACGAAAAAATTAAATCAAATTATAAATCTGATATAAAAAAAATTTATGCGTTTGCTCAATTGATAAAGTTAATGAAAAGATGTACGGATCTCTAAACTAAACTAGATCAACCAATATTACGCTATTGAGAGACCGTCTCTCCGGAGTTTTTGTGTTAATATTATGCTCAAGGTTTTCTTTCCTTTCTTCGCAATTGTGAATAAAATACATTTTCATGTTGACGGATGCAACAAAAAGAATGAGGGATTAATAATCAACATATAATGTCATTGTTCACTTTACAATTTTCCATTTTACATCATACAAAGAGAAAATTCCGAAAGAATTTCCTTAAATGGCATTACTTCCAAATGTATAATTTGCGTAAGAGTAACAAATACTTAAGGCATTTGGGAAGTTTTATTAAGTGAAGGATCTGATTGACTGTGAGACACTACTAACGTTGGAGATGAGAGAACGGCATTGGTCGCGGCTTCTGACGAATCTGACGACTCTTCTGCAAAAAAAAGAGAGGAATTATGTGACAAACATCCAAGTAAATTTCTAAATTACAGACTGTAGAAATTTGACAATGATGGCTTGCATTTACGCGTCAATATGACACAAAAGTTGAGTAGCTAGATTGAGTACAGATATAAAACTATGCTTGATTGGTAAATTGACAAAACCCGAATCAGGAAAGAACAACATGAACCGACTAAATGATCCGAAACAATCAAATCTGATAGGTATGACTCGAAAATGAGCCGATCATCTGTACTTGACTCAGATGACTTACTTGTAGACCTGTCAAACGGGTTGGGCGAGTCGGGTCGGGTTAGAATACGTGTCGGGTTATATACGGGTCGGGTTAGGGTCAGAATACGAGTCAAGAAATAATTTTTAACGCCATTTTTAAACGATTTTTTTAATTTAAAAAATATTTTTTTGAAAAGTAAAACATATTTAAAACTATTATTTTAATCATATTCAACATTTACATTAATTATATTGACATAATTATTAAAATAAAGTTTTTTTAATAATTATTTTATTATTAAATATTATAAAAGTTATATAAAATTGACTTTTTACTTGAATTTGCAATTTAACTAATAAAAAAAATAATTTTTTAACTATATTTTCAAATATAATATATAATAAATAGGGTTATTTCATAACAATAATCCATCATATTGGTGGTCTGCAATAATCACTCCATCCTATCAATAATCCCAATTAAATCCAACCTAAGCACCATACCTTCTAATAACGAACCAGCTCATATTTTTTTAAGTTTATATTGCAATATTTAATAGTTTTTGGACAACCTAGCTGGTATATGTGATGTTCATGTATAATATTTTCAAGTGATGAATCAAGTACTTGGTTTATTTGATACATATAAACATAAAAAAAATATCAGTCGGTTCGTTATTAGAAGGTATGGTGCTTAGGTTGGATTTAATTGAGATTATTGATAGGATGGAGTGATTATTACATACCACCAATAGGATGGATTATTGTTATGAAATAACCCTAATAAATATTAATATTTTTAATAAAATTCATGATTTTCCCTTGACCCTAAGAAAAACGGGTCGGGCGGGTCAAATAGGTCGCGGGTCGAAAAAACCGGGTTTATAACCCTAAGAAAAACGGGTCGGGCGGGTCGGGTTTCCTGGCCTGGTCGGGCGGGTTTTGACAGGTCTACTTGCTTGCATGCCCTGCAATGTCTAAACTCGGACTTGCTAGATCAATAGGTGCACGCAGCTCAAATATTAGAACTAATTTTGTCGTTGCCAAAAGAGAAATTAAATAAAAAAAATTAATCAACTTGCTTAATGAAGCGAAAATGACAGGCTGCAGGTAACAGCTTGACACACTATGATGGAGGACATAACTATCTATTCCAGGAATGTAGCTGAACTACCCCAGTTAGCAACTAGAATACATCTGTCACTGTTCTTAGCGACTTGTAGGCGTTGTAGCGTAGCTGTTATATAACCTTTCCTTAAAAAGTCTCAGTTCTAAGTTTCTAGGGCTACATTGTGTCTGGGGAAAAGGAGATGAGAAAAAAAGACGCAAATGCATCCATAAGTAGGCTAGTCGACAACCAGAATTACACAATGTTCAACCCAGAAAGGAGTTGGAAAAATAAAGAGACCAGAAAGCTGAGAATTTTATCCTGAAAGAAAAAACAGACGGCGAAATATGGATGGTTTCAGTACTATAAATCTCTTTTAAGGCATAAGGTGGCTGTATGATAGCATATGGTAATGTAAAACCACTAATTGAGGGGGAAAAATGATACTCCCATCCGTCCCGGTCAATTGTTGTTCTTTGGTTTTGGCACAAAGACCAAGGAAAGAGGAGAAGGCCTATGATAAGATGACAAGTGGACCAAATTGAGTGTGAATGATCAAATTGCTCATCAAATGCAATCCTAAAGTAGAAAGGACGACAATTGAGTGAAACACCCCAAAAGGGAAAAGGACAACAAATGACCAGGACGGAGGGAGTACTTCGTAGTTACTACAGTTGTACAGTAGTTAATATTGCCGAATAAAAAGATGGAATAATGAATGAAAAGTTAAAGTTTACTCCTGTAGGACAGTTCTACCGAGGTGGTTGAAGAGTGTTTATTTTAGAGGGTTGTGGTGTGGTCCGCGGTGTGGTCCGTAATTGTGGGGGCTCAAAAATCTGAGCAACACAGGTAAATTAATTCACTCTGTAACACGTTCAAGCAAGATCAGTTGCAAGATAGATTTATCTACATACATTAATTTAAGGGTTATCCAGAAACTGGCGCAAGAATTTTATCTCAAAAACCGACTATTTTTGACAAAGATCAGACTTATTAAGGTAGGCCTGAAACAAAATTTCGGCATAATGAAAACATAAGAACAGGGAATAACAAATGATGGGTAAACATACCGAAAAGTGATTTAATTGACGGCTTCTTATGTTTGGAGTCTTTCTTCTTCAATTCAGCTGCACGGTCATAATCAAGAAAATCGAATGTCAAACATCATGATATTGAATAGTTACGCAATGTGGAATCCGTTTCTATGTTGCATGCAGCATAGTTATGATCTGTTGAAGGCCTCGAAAAAGGACCCGCCTTGATAGTAACATCAAACAATGAAAAAACAAAAGCATGGAAGAGGCTGACAGTTATCCCACATGTTATTTGTATTATTACGGTTCAACAGCGCATCACCATGCTGGACAAAGATAAGTCCCAACTAAGAAGCAGATAACTATCTGTACGATCCTTTCGAAAAGTAGTACACTTCTTGATTATCCGGCAACATCAAGCACATTTTAAAGGAGAATTAAAGGACATGGGGTTCGATAGAAGTAACAAACTACAGTGAACTAAAATAAAAATCCTGACAATATTCGATTTAACATAAGTTCCTGTTGCCATTTTTTACTGAAACACATATTGGTCGAAGATGATGCTAGACTGCTAGAGTTAGAAGTTATTCAAGTATTAGGCTCCAAACTGAGTTGAATGAAGCTCAAATGTTGTTGTACGAAGAAAAAACTGGGTTTAAATAGCCTTTTCCGGGTTTAGGACTTCAGAGGATCAATAAGTCACAATATCTGGCGTTTGACACACCTAAGAACTCCAGATGGGATGAATGAATAATGAGAATCAACATCTTCTCAAGGGCTCCCACAAAATGCGTGGATAAGGGGAGGTCAGTTGTACGTGATAGATGAACCATCTCAACCAAAACCTTAAGGTTATGGTTGAGGCCCAACTATTATAAATATTCCTAATACGCTCCCTCACTCAAATGCCCGTCGGGCTTGAAGAGTGGTTAGTTGTGCACCGGCTCCCTCGTACCGTGTGCTGGGTTTCCACTTCGAGTTTTTGAGGAGTTTTGAGGTTGCCAGGATTTGAACCTGTGACCTTCGGTCACACTGGCTCTGATACCATGATAGATGAACCATCTCAACCAAAACCTTAAGGTTATGGTTGAGGCCCAACTATTATAAATATTCCTAATAGTACGCAACCTTACCCCAACATAGAGAGGCTGTTACTGGATGCCCCAAAATGAAGATTGCGTCGAGAATTGCATTATGCAACTATAACCTCACAATAAAAAGAAGCGTAACCAATTAGTGAGATATATCTTGTTTTATTCCATCAAATAATACTCCGTATAGAATAACAAGTCTTTGGCTCCACTGAAAATGAAACCAATGAAAGAACTAAAAAACCCATTATTGTTTCTACACAAAATAGGTATATCTGTATAAGTTAAAATTCAACATAGAGCACCCATACGGCAAGGAAAAAATAATGCCGATAGGCGATAGTCACATAAGATGCAATTCCAGTCGGACTCATAGAGAAATAAGAAACAAATGCACACAGAACTGTTGAGACAGAAAGGGAATCAAGATCAGGAATACCTATGCCAGGAAGTTGATGATAATCATTCACAATTTCAAAGTTTTTGTATGTGTATCCCACAAAATTAAGATCCTTGGATGATAGCATCTGCAGGACCAGGGCACATAAGGGATAATAATTATGTATGATTGAAACCAAAAACAAAAGGATAAGATCACGGTCAGCTTGCGCACCTTTCTCCAAGGACCAGTTTTTGAAGTTGATTGCGATTGATTTTCGGCCTACGAATTTCATGAAAATTGCAATGAGTCCAAATAAGTTCTACATAAAAGGTCCACAAATCAACAGAAGCCATACACGAGATTCAGTACCTCATCAAAATTCTCGAAATTCTGAGTGTCTAACTCATCAATGACCTCAGGAATAAAAGCAGCCTCTGTTTGGTATATCCTTTCCCAGTCAATACCATTGAACCAGGGATGAACCTGAAGTAACCAAAAGAAAGATAAATCATTTATATTTCTAGAGAATTCTCGAGTCTCTAAATATGCGTTAGAAGGATAAACCACACAACACCTTAATCTCATCAGCGCCATTTGAACCAAGTCTCTGGTCGACATTGCACAACAGTTTACTAATAAGATCTGTTGCTTCAGGAGTTAGCCTTGCTTCCTCAGGGTATTTCAAGTGAGTCCTCCAATTTACTATCTACAAAGTAAAGAGGAAGAGTTCCTTAAAACTTTACACGCGTCAACGATTAGCATGTACAATCCAGGTTATTATACTTGCATTAAGGGATTCAATAATGCCAAGAAACTTACATGATAGCTAAAATCATAGTTAGAAAATAGATCATGCAAAGATCTATACTTGTATTAAATTAACATGTACACTGCATGTTACAGTACTATTCTTGCATTAAGCATGTGCAATCCATGTTACTAAATGCTATTGTGATTAACGTCTGCTGACCACTGTCAATTGTCAAAAGAGAGAAAACAATTCCAGCGAACAAGATGCAGCATTTTCAGAACATGAAGCAACACTGATAAAGCAAAACAAGGGTGAAACCTCAGTATTTACCTTTCGACACGTTGTCATAGGGTCATCAGAGTAAAAAGGAGGATATCCTACAAGCATTTCAAACATAATTGCCCCGAGTGACCACCTGTGAATAGAAACATTCAAAGGCAACATCATCAAAAAAACATATTGAAGGCATCATTAACTAAGCAGAGAGCCTGTCATCGGCTATGAAATATAATGAAATAAAGCAAATAGATCACTAAACTGTTGATGCATTGTACGAAGCAGTTTTCAGAGGGTAAAGTTGCAGTGTTGCACACATCCATCCCCCATACCCCACAGGCAGAGCCAAACCCATTGAAGCAGTAAGGTGTTGTTAATGACTTTACTGCACACAAGTATTTGACTTTAACACAGGTTAAGGTTGTTCATGAGAAATTGGGGCAATGTTGTTGTATTAAGCACAATTTTTTTTCGGGTGAATTCAAGAAAAGCATTTTCTGAAGTGACCGGGTCAGATAAAGTGTTAAACAACAATTAAAACATTTTTATTTTATTCAGTGAATACAGAGTTTAGTAAAACGAAAGGACTGATTTACTGGACACTGGATCGAGTATCACCCATGTACCACTGAAAGACTTTGAAGGTGGACTGGTCAGGTATTCTACCATATTAAGATCAATGACCAGGTAAATCCCGCTTATAAACTTCTTAAGTTCTTATGTAATAGCATACTACGAAGTTGGCCAGAATTCAGATTGTTCATTAGTTTCTTACCAATCGCATTCCATTCCGTAACCCTTCTTTAATAAAACTTCTGGGGCAATGTAATCAGGTGTACCAACGGTGGAGTAAGCCTGCATGTTAGCATAATACACGCGTGAGAAAACTTGAGTCCCAGCCATCCAAACAAAAGCCATATAATATTTAGAACGACACCTGGTGCATGTATGTGTATACCTTGGATGCATGGACAATTATCAAGATTTAGTTTATATAAAATGAACTTATTAAACAAGAAAGAATCACTCCTCCAAAGAAAACACCGTGAACATACAAGCATTCTACGGTTCTTTTGCCAGTGCTGAAGTTGCTCTAACTGAGTACGCCTTGGCTTTGAAGAGCCATCATTAGTGGGAGATCCTCCAATTCCATTGGTAATTTCAAAGTCCTCTTCGAGGGTACTGCAATCTAATGGTTTACACAGACCAAAATCTGACAGCCTTAAGTGCCCAAATTTATCCAGTAGCAGGTTGTCAGGCTTAATGTCTCTGCAGTAGGTAACCATGAAAACTTAGCAAGTTAGCACGATTCATAAGCTAAATTATCGATCAATCAAGATCTAACTACAGAAATCAGTCATGGACCTGTGAATGTAGTGGTGTTTGTGAATAGATTCTATGGCCAATACAGTCTCTGCAATATAAAATCTTGCCTCATCCTCTGTCAATGTATCCTTCCTCATAAGTAACGTCATCATATCACCACCAGGAAGATACTCCATGACGAGATACAAGAATTCATCATCTTGAAAGGAACAATAAAGCTTAACAATACAATTGCTGTCAACTTCAGCAAGCAGATTTCTTTCCGCTTTCACATGTTCCACCTGTAATTCAAAGTAATGTGGCAGTATAAATATTGAAAGAATACTAATGTAATCATCTTAAGGAGCCTACTAATCATAGGAGTTATACATACACCATTATAGTTATTACAAATGGAGGCTACACAAAATGGAGACGGAATGTTGTAAATAGAAAAAGACATACTTGTCCCCGGCGAAGCATCTCTGACTTTTTAAGTTTTTTCATGGCATATACATGGCCAGTAGTAATTTCCCTACAAACTCTGACCTGAAACATACAGAGACCAGTTAATTGATACGAATGCATCTTACAACAACCATTTGTCGTAAAATAGATACAAGGATATCACAATTTTAAAATTTTAAAATTATTTTTCTTCTTCCTGCAGCTGTCACAAGATCTATGTACAGTTAATTAATTATATTAGATCAATGCATAAAAAAAATTACCATGATCATCAAGAACAAACCAAAAGTAATGAACACAAGGGTAAGGTTGCGTACATCCGAGCCCCTCCCTCCTTTACCTCGCAATTTGCGGGAGCCCTTGACCCTTGAGGCACTGGGGTAATGTTGTTGTAACAAAATCCAAACTTGTGAATTGAAAAGGCTAGAATTGCATACCTCGCCAAATGCACCCTTGCCGATCATTGTCAGTAACTCAAAATCATCAGCACCCATTTTATGCCTCTGTAGACGCATGTATTCGGTTTCTTTCTTCTCCAAAAACTTAAGTAGGTTGTACTGGTCTTCTTCAGACACATCCGCATCAGCTAACTTCTTCTCTAATATAATCCGACTGTTCACAGATGACAAACAGCACATGGTATAAATGTATAATCATATTGATCAAAATTGTTATCCTTTAACTCTACATCAGAACCCAGTTTTAATTAACAGAACATTCAGACATCAAAGAAAACATGCAATTTCACACTAACAATGGCAGTAAATAATGAAAAGAAAAGGGTAAGCGATCATATTTCTTCCTCCATCAGATTTATATTTTCCTCATTTGTTTAGATGTGACAATTAAGATTTAGTGATGAAATATCATTATTACCCACACGATCCTTACAATTCCCTACCCAATACGAGTATCAACGAGGTGGAGGGGCTTGTGTTGTGGAGTACATAGCTAGGGATTGCACCAGAAGTTCACTTTTGTATTGTACAGAGATATAGAAAGGGGACAACTACTTAGAGGTGCATTAAAAAAGAAAATGACGACTATATAAATGGGATGGAGCGTTGTGTATTCTATGTTAGAAGTTATACCCGTCTTCCTACAATGAAGTCACGATGATAGATATAACAGCTCAAGCAATCTCGACAAATGACACTATTATCAGACAGTCACAGAGAAGCTAAAAGTCGACCATTTGCAAAGTAATAAACCAGCATACAATTAGTTGTATCCAAGTTTCTAACGCATACCGTTCCTTCCTCTCTTGCAAATTTTTCATCTGATCTTTGTAATGCTTCTCTATAAATTGCTTTGCTGCTGCAACCCTTTGTCTAGTAATATTTGACGGTGTGTCATCATCTAATATCGAAGTTGAATCTTCCCTTCCCCCCATTTCAGAATAGGTTTTACACGTAGAGCTCAGTTTGTCACGCGACTGAAACTTATTTAACCAACTCTTGGCTGAATCCATTTTCTTTTCTCTATGAAACATTCACAAAAAAATAAAAATCAGTGGTCACACTAGTTTATCAGGATCTCACCATCACCTATCGGAAAAAAAAGTATAAAGAAACACACCAAAAACAACCTCATCTCATCTGTAAGTTGTAACTGCTCAGGTGAAAGCAATCCAATTTTGTTTTGCAAAAGGGAAAAATCCTACTCTCAAGTTACCTGCTTAAATCAAAATGGAAAAATACGCTAGTAAGACCATTTTACATAAGCATTATCGTAAAACTACATGTTATACCTATTCTAACTGTCATAAATCGTAAAACTACATGTTATACGCGTCTCTAAATGGTTTTCTGGTATCTTAATGTAAAATTGTTCTACATGAGACTTTCTATACAAAATTATCGATACCAATTAATTACAAACCACTAAAGTCTAACTTCAAAAATGAAAAATCAAATTAGGAAAAAAAAATCACTAGAATTCTTCTTCAAATATTATACCAAAAAAATACAAAATTCGAGTTTTTACAAGTAAGCCTCCATTGCAAAGGGGCTATTTTTTGCTAAATATGTCATTGATCCTAGAAAGATTATACTCAAATCTTAATCAAAATTTAACACCGAAAATTTCCTTTGTTCCATTTGATTGTATACGTTTTTCAAAATCAATAATCAATGGTTATGCCTTATGAGCTGGAATTAAAAATCATAATTCCTACTTCGTCTATTCCATTTGATTATATACGTTTTTCAAATTAATCCTAAATCCTACTTTCCTTATTAGAATTCAAGTTCCCTCTCGCATATTCTGAAAAACGTATACAATCAAACGTAGAGGTACTCTACTACTAGGTATTCCCTTCGTCCCAACTCTCAATCATTTGTTTATTTTTGATCAAAAATAACGTTTACAAAGAATATAAAAGGTAAACAAATGACTGGAACGAGTATTTCTTAACACAAGCTTAAAGCACAATGTTGGTCAAAACAAACTCAGATAAAAACAATAAGATCACACAAGAACATTATACGATCTAACATCGATCAACTAAAAAAATTTGAACATAAATTCATCACATTGATCATGTAATATACAATTTGAATATATAATAACACAAAATCAACAAAAAAATGCAAAATGTATAAGAAAAAATGCGGAATTAAAATGAAATAAAATACCGAGGGAAATTCGCAGACCGAAGATGAAGATGAAGATGAAAATGCAATGCTGATCGTCGGTCCGCGAAAATTTCCAGAAATTTTCCAAAAAATAAAATAAATAAATAAAAATTGAAGAAAAATGGAAGAATGATGAAGAAAGAAGAAATGAGAAATGCGAATAATTCGGAAGTATAATTCTAAATTATGGAGTTGGGATGATTGAATTTTTGTGAAATGTGTGTTATTTTGGGGGGAAATTTAAGATCACTCTTCTATTATTATTATATATAGTGCTCACATGGTCAATTGGTCATGGTGTTGGTCATGCCTCCCTCTATTATGTTATTTTTTTCATATTTACTTCCATTTTTTTTAAATATTTTTTTCTAATTTTTTAAATTATTTTTGAAAGGTGTTAGGTTTACTCCTTTTGTCCCGGTTGTGTGTTTGAACTTTCTCTTTTGTGAATGTTCTTTATGAGTAATTTGATCCGCCATGTATATTTTGGTCTGCTGTCATCCCGTTACGGTAAGTACAAATGGTTATATCCACTCTCCTTAGTCTTTATGTCATAAGTAAAGGTAAACAAATGATTTGAATGGAAAGAGTATAAATTTTACTTATTATAAAGTTACATTCATTGATGGAGTGTTTGGAAACATTGAGATTGATTATGTTTTAATGATTTCAGATGTATAGAGTAGGATATATTTTTATTCAGTTTCAGAAACTTGCTTGAGATCGTGTGGATTTTATTTTTGGGTTTCAACTTATTAATGATGTTTGGAAAACTCGTGTAGTTGGAATTGGGTGTGGCGGGTTTGGATCAAGGAAGGTCACATTTGTTACTCACACGGACATATCAAACAATTTTGCGATTAGAGGTCTAAATAGTGATAGAATTGAAATTAAATTATTATTATTATGAGGTAAGGATGTGAGAGTTTTAAAAATTTAACTAGGTTGGAATTGGATTCTAAGGCATCTAAAACAATTGTGATATAGGAGTATACTATTATCTATGGTAATTAGCGTAAGTTCTAAATTTCTAATTGTCTAGGGGAGTACGATGATATGGTATACCAGATGATCATATTAGTGAAAGTCTTTAGGTAGTTTTAAAATCTGTTAACATTAAATTGCACTTATAATAACTTGTTTTATAATAAGAAAAATCAACCGCGTAAATGTTATTGTTGTAATCTTAGAAAATCTAGTTAATAGAGTAAGTCAAACTCCCTTCACCCTATTTTTATTGTACCCTCTTCCCTTTAAATTTATCACAAAATTATAGTCTTCTTTCTAAATTTAATAACTATTTACACTATAAATCACTAAATTTCCAATTTTAATAGATTTCTTAAATCCACCAAAGATATAAAGCAGGATAATATAGATGAGATTAAGGGAGTATAGCCCGCAATGGTGGAATCTGTGGTTAAAACTTGGGTAAAATTTTCAGGATATCCAGGTTCAAGCCTCCCCAGGAGCAATCTTGTGGAGTATTCTTGACCCGAGTCCATTCCTCGGATGGTTCACCTGGTATACAGATTAAGGTTGTATAACAACGTGAATTCCTGGACAAATACGGTAGTAAATTTCTCGGATATATTTATCTCTGGATAAGATTTCCTACAGCTGTTATATTTAATATTTATGCGCTTTATCTACTAACTTTACATAGATGAAGATCTTATCCCGAGATAGAGCATTAACATGTAAAATGAAAGGGATTATCAATACTATATATATAATTCGGAAATCAAGGGACTTCAATGTAATTAAATAACCGGAAATTGCCCATGGTACCCCTTAATTTTGTCGGATTTCCAAGGTACCCTGCTTTTAAGAATCTGCCTATGATATCCTTGAGTTTCCATTTTTGTGGCCATAGTACCCCTAATGTAACAGCCGTTAAATGAACATTAACTTTTGATGACGTGGCAATACTAATCATTGATTAACTTGGGAGGGAAAATAAAAGAAAAATGACAACAATAGCCCCCGAGGGCGTTTGTTAAGGTGAAATGTAGTTACATGAATGCTTTATTCTCCTGAATGATAAGGACTAAATACTCGCTTTATTTTCATCATTTATTTATCTTTTAACTAAATGAAAAATAATAAACAATTCGGATTAAAGGTATCACTAAATACTTTCCAAAGTCTACTACTGACGAAAAAAAATACTCGTATGTAGAAGCGCCAGATTATAGGTTAAAGATTTCCTCAAATAGCAAGCTTTGCATGGGGTGATCCGTGATCATATGTTCTAAATTTCAATATGCGAAGGGTTATTGGTTCACACCAAATTGTGTTAATAGCAATGAATTCATACGTTAGTGTAATATGAATACCGTCTTAACTTAAGACGGTTCTAAACAAGATTTTAAGATTTGAAACCGTTTTTTTATTTTTGTTCAGGGGAGTTATTAAGGCAGTTTTAGCGCTACAACTTTTGGTATTGGCATGTGCTACCTTGTTTACTGCTGTCTGAGTATCTCGTCTTAGACTTCACCAACTAAACTCGCTAATAAAAGCACATTATATTATCATTTATCAACCCCGTGTTAAATGGTATCAAAATGTTTTTAAGATGAAAATACTTTGATTGCAAGCTATAAGTTATACAAAGCTCATTCTCAACCTGGTAATAGGAGAAGAAAATAAAAAAATATCCTGCCTCCTGTCGACGACTATAAACTTCAAGCTCAATACACCACTCTTAATACAAGAATAGTTAACATGGTGATGAACTTGGTGTATAACAGAGAAAATCAACGTAGAGCGCGCCTAAATGACCTAACGGTGAAGCGTGAGGAATGGCTTCTCTATGGCTGAATCGCGAATAGAGGCTGCAAAAGAACAGTCGAGATGTTAAAACGTCGGATGAAGATAATGGAGTGCAAGGATTAGGATTGGACTCATATCTGAGATCGTCTCATATAAGATTCACTATATGAGACAGTCTTACATGTGAGACCGGCTCTTATGAGAGACGGTTTTACATTTGAGGCCATCCTATCAATGCAATAATCACATGGTTTCACATTTGAGTCTCGTAAAATGATACTCCCTCCGTCCCCGTCAGTTGTTGTTCTTTGGTTTTGGCACAAAGATCAGGGAAATGGGAGGGGGCCAATTACTAAATGACAAGTGGAATAAATTGAGTGTGAATGATCAAATTACTCGTCAAATTCATTCTTAAAATAGAAATGACAACAAATGATGAGACACTCCAAAATGGAAAAGGACAACAAATGACCAGGACAGAGGGAGTACAACAATACAAAGCCTCACTGGAAGAAAAAATTCATAGTTGAGCAGGAGGCTTACCGAATCTTTGCTCACGGGTTTTGCATCTTCAGCAATCACTTCAACTATAGTTCCTGCTTGTTCAGCCTGCACAAGGATATTGATGAGAGAAGTGCGGTGTTTGAAGGATTGTTGATAATTAACCACGACGACAACTTCACCTTTGTGGCCGACAGGCAAACTATTACAGCAAACTTTCATAGAACGGTCTTATAATTTTTTTTCGATTTAGTTATATTATGGCACAAGACCAAGGACCTACAGAGAGTAAAGCCTAACACTACACACGATGAAAGAACATAAACAGATATAAGAGAGATGCATTAACCATATATTAAGTGGGAAATACATAAAGCATAAGGGTTAGTCTCACATGTGGGATCGTCTCATATAAGACGAGATGAATTCATATCGTGCAAGGTGGAAGTTTGTGAAATAATGCACACAACTACATTGTTTAAGATTTGATGAGGTGGTCCTCAAACCCAATCGTCCATACTAAAACCGACTTTTATCACCTTAGGTTGCTAGAGTTCCTTTTCGTTTGATACGAGTTGAATCCACTCCTCGAACCCAATAGGACCCATGCAACAGTAAATATGCTACTACCCTATAATATATAAATATGTCTCTCTTTTTCAAAGCAAATAGAAATTTGAATATGTCTAGTTATAGGTATTGTTTTTCCTGAATACAGTCCGTTCAACGTATTTAAGTAGGCATGAGGCAATCTATGTTCTACAAGAGAGACAGGGGAGAGCCAGACACACTTCTAGCGTGAATCACAACTTCCTTAGTCAATACGGAAGATGATCGCGTGAATCAATAAGACAATATTTGATCCCAGGAATAATGCTACGTATTTCACTGCAGGAACTCCTCAAATGGACATACATAGGCTCCACAAGGAATGACATACCTGAATTTCATTCATCAACTTCATGGCCTCGATAATGCATAGGACCTGTCCCTTCTGCACTTTATCTCCAACCTAGGGCAGTTTTGAAACTATTCTCAGCAAACTGATAGAGGGCAAAATAGAACAGAGGAGATAAAACCTATTGGAGTATCCGACTGTCCGCGCATTTGAGACTTCCGACATGGTTAAGAAAATTGGATACTTCATTTAACAAACATGAGATTTTTTCCATAAAATAACAGTCTGCCACTTGGACATGCACTGGTGTTGGAAAGTTTTTTATGGGTCTGAGACTCTGAGTAACATAGTTGAGATAAAGATATAACTACTTGCCTTCACAAACGGTGGCTCACCAGGACCTGGACAGCGATAAAATGTACCAGCCATAGGGCTTAGAGTAGGTGGAACTGATGATTTTGCTGACGTGGCAGCAGGAGCAGCAGGTTTTGGAGCCGGCAAAGCAGGGACGGAAGCAGGCGGTGGTGCATGCGAAGTTGGGGAGGCCATTGGTGGAGGAGACTGCATCATAGCATAAGGAGGAGGGCTTTGTGTTGGTTCAATGGCCAGTTTCTTCCTGATTAATATCTCACAGTCATGCTGCTTCAGTTGCAACTCCACAATGTCTCTGCAATCCACAAGCCTACAGAACAGTGTGTGATCAGTCCCGTCAAATTTTAGCTCATTAAAATCAACAAGGAATACCCCAATAACTGAAGAAAAATACTCCGTATACTCTAATTTCTTAATCTCTGTTCTCATCATCCTCCATCTTCTTTTAGCTCTTTGCCCGTAAACACAATCAAGAGGGCAGGATCTTGCTTTGAGCAGAGGGCCCCGGCCCTAATGACTTTTTTAAATCTCGCATTTTCATGTAAATTTTCGTACATAAACTCATCATTGACCCCTCCAGCTCATGGGTCCTTTTCAACATTAGGTCAAGGGTTCACATATAGGTCCCGTCCAATTATTATTCCAAGAACTCCCACTGACGACAATGTTTTAAGGAAAAGATATTCCCTCTCATTCTTTGGATTTGCACCATTTTTTAAAATTCGTAAGGAGAATTTGGAAAAATGGTGCAAAATCTACAAATCCAATGAGGCGGAGTAGTCTTTACGAAAAAGGATATTGTCAAAGTTTATCATTTGGATTTCCTGTAACTAGACAGAAATATAAGCAGTGCGGCAAAGTGACAAAGCTCATCACTGTAAATTCCAGAGTTACTTTCGCAAAAGGGTTATGATTGATAAAATTGGATATACTGTAATACAGATACTTATCCTTTCCTCTACATCCTATCAATCCATTTACCCTTCTCGTTACATCATTTCCTTGATTGCTATCACCAGTTCACTATTCACTAGTGCATGAAATTGGATATACTGTGATACTTATACTTTCATAGAAGAGGTGCATATTACTCCGCTCTCCATTCCATTTATAATATCCCAATTTTATAGGCTTCATATTATATGATTTCATGATGAAATGGTCACTCCATGACTTGCAAAATTTAACTGCAAGGTGCTGCATCACCCTCGCCATTTGTTACATAACGAGTAACAATATATGTTCTCTTTTTAAAGTTACTGGATATAGAAACAGGCCAATTATTTTGAGATGAACCAAAAAATGGAGACTATATAAGTGAGATGAAGTACTTGACAAGGTCGGAGACTTGATTTATGAAATCAGAAATAGATTCTTCTGACAATTCAGTAGCCGAAGATCCCTTGGTTGGTTCATCAATCTTTGTTTCTTTGACAGGTAATCCTGATTTAGCTTCCGAGGTAGCTGGAGCATTATTAGAACCTTCCACAGCAACCTTGCAATCAGAAATAAAATAGTGTATATGGTAAATTAACCCTTTAAAGGCATGATGTTAACCTCGGACAAAAAAATATTTCCCAACTGAATTCCAGAAGGATTACCTTGTTCAGTTGGGACTTCACTGCGACCATACGGCTTGGAAGAGGCTACAAGGATTACAGCAGGACAAAAAGCAATCAATTATATAAAACTAGATAGCAATTCCAGCAGGTAAACAACTTGTGTCTTAACTGTTCACCATCTATTGTCCATACAACTTCGCGTCCTGATGCAGCTCAGAGTCTCAGACTTCCCAAAATTTGACTGTTAATTGCTAACCAACTTAAGTCTTGAGATAAAATATGTTAAAAAATTAACTCCACATTTCGTATATATGGATTAACCAAAGAATGCAACTCAATCCGCCAACAGACCCTTCAACCTTATTCCTTCAAGCACACTCATAACTGGCTGATCCACCTTAAAGCACATGGATCCCCCAAAACATCGTAAAGAAACTTTTTTTGTGTGCATTCTGATCTAATTTGTTCTTGAAACAAGATAATATAATTGCTACATGGTAATCATTAATAAATTTTCAACTCATAGGTCATAACCATAAACTAAATTTTCGACGTTGAGGTAATAGTCATGAAAACAGATGTTATACTACTGCATAATGCATCAAGATCCACTTGGCGCTTTAGAGGAATACCATAGCTCATTAGATCCCCAATTTCCAATTAGCAAGTCTCCAATTTAGTATCAATCATAGCTCAATGATGGCACCAGTGGTGGAGCTAGAACCTCCCCCTCTGAAATTTTCGAATTTTTTAGCTAAATTTTTCGAATTTTTTTCGAGTGCACCTTATATTATTATTACTCATCCCCCCCCCTTCAAATTTTTCGCACCCCCTGAGCTCAATTCCTGGCTCCGCCACTGGATGGCACAGGATTCGAACTCAAGACCTAATGTCCACAATGTTTCCGTCTTAACCACCCGAGCTTAAAGAAAAACAACAAAAACAAACTCCCAATTCCCAATTTAGTGTCAAGCATTAATTGGTTCATTCGGATTTGGGAAGGTTTTTAGGCTCATAAGCTAATAAAATGAGGAGACAGGACTCAGACTCAGATTCGAACCCGAGACCTAATGTACTCAATACCTCTGTCTTAACCCCTCATGGGCTAACCTAGTCTAGAGCATGAATTGGTTCATTGGGAAGGTTTTTAGGGTCATAGGCTAATACAATAACGAGACAGGAATCGGACTCGGACTCAAACCCGATGCCTGCTGTTCACAATACCTCCGTCTTAACCACTCGAGTCTTGACATAAACAAACAATTCCAAATACCCAATACATTACAGATCAGATATCACCAATTGCACAAAAACCCAAATCAAAACAAATCACATTAATGA
This sequence comes from Silene latifolia, assembly GCF_048544455.1. Classification (NCBI taxonomy): domain Eukaryota; kingdom Viridiplantae; phylum Streptophyta; class Magnoliopsida; order Caryophyllales; family Caryophyllaceae; genus Silene; species Silene latifolia. The sequence continues at coordinate 1,427,730 of NC_133529.1, read as the reverse complement.
AATGAAACAATTACCCAGATAATAAAAATCCAAAGAGGTTATACCTTTGATGAAAAAAGACGAAGCTTGGGTTTTGGAGAAACAGGAAAAGAAAGCTTAGGAGGAGAATGATGATAAAAATGGCGTCTTGTTGTTGATATTTTAGCAACAACAGTTGATGAAGATGAAGTTGTTGCTGGAAATGAGGCCGCCATTGTTGTAATTAAACTTGAGTTCTTTGTTGTTGTTGTTAAACAATGTAATGTAACAATGGAGGAATGAAGATGAGATGAGATGGGTAGTTGTTTTGTTTGTGTTGTTGGAAATTAAAGACTAAAATAATAATAATAATTGGTATTGGTATTCATGGATTGAAGCATGAGGTCGATGATTTCGATGAACAAGATGAGACTCCCAACCTTTTTTTTTTTTTTTTTTTTTTTTGAGGATCGATGATTCCAATGTTATGTGAAAAATAGTGTCATAGTGTGTAGTGTGCATGGGTTCGAACCTGGATACTACGTAAGACTCTTAAATCTCGATAGGTGATTGCTCCAAATGGAGTCACATTCAACTCTTTCGAGATGATTTGAAAATCGTCACTGATTCGAAAGGATGAGATAAGTAAGGATGACAATTATGACCCAAACCGAATCCGAATCGAACCGAAGGAAAAAATTCGATCCAAACCCACTCTTTAAAAACCCATTCCCGATCCACTATTTAAAAACCCATATCCATATCCGCTATTGGAAAACCCGAACCAAATCCAAACCCGATCCATTCATACCCGAACCTAATCTAAATGGATATTATTGAAAATTTAGGCTTTATTAACCTTGAAATTTATATTTTCTTATATAAGATTAAATTTTTATGTTGTCAAATCAAGTTTCGTATTGGGTTTTGAATTATGTAGTAGATCGGGTATAATACCCCGTATTTTATATAATCGAATAAACGGGTATTTTTATATATTAATTATTATGTATTTTTATATTACTAATTATGTCGGGTTACTTGTTAGTCGAGAATTATGTTAAGTTATCGAGCTAAGTTATTTAAGACGGGTTTATAAGGAATTCGAAAGGTGAGCTAAACAATTAATCATCGACCCATTTGAGCTGGCCCAATAACATGTCCAGCCCAATAACCCTAACCCAATTTAACCCTAACCCTAAACCCTAAACCTAATTTACCCTAACCTCCCTCAACCCGCCTCCCTCATTCACGCCTCCCTTCTTCACCAGCTCCAAACTCAACCTTCACGCAATTCGAGAGAGAGAGAGATAGAGGTGGTTGACGGCGCGACAAGGAGGAGCACGAGTGGTTGTCGATCTTTGTGAGGCTACCGTAGTGGCGGTTTTCGTGGCGATTAGGTAAGCGATTAACTCCCTTCCTCCTGTTTCGTATTTTTACGTCGGGTTTTGTTGGGGTTGTGCGTGTCTTGGTGAGGTTCTTTGGTGGTTGTTGACGGGGTATTTGGGTAGTGGGGTATGTGACGAGTATAGTGGTGGTGGTTAGGGTGGTTTTGGGTGGTGGAAATGGCGGCGGGAGGTGTTGTCGACGGGGGTAGACACACGGGTTTACATGTGCGTTTTTCGAGACGAGTTTAGGTGATTAGATTTGGGGTGGCGCCACCGTGGACTAGGGGGAGGTCGAAACGGTGGCGCCATGTCGTCTGGGTTTGTGGGATGGCGGCGAGTAGGCGGGTGGTGGTATGGCGGGGTTGAGTAACGATTGCGGTGGTTGCGGGGAGGAGAACATAGGGCGTTTGGTGAGGCTCGGTGTTGAACCGAGCCGCCGACGGCCGTGGTTCACCTCGCCGGCGAGGGTCGACTCCGATAGGGGTGGTTCTTTGGTGGTCGGGTCGAGTGGGTGTTGGGGCTGGTGGTTGACACGGCCTCACGGTGGCCTGTGGTGGCGGGTGAGTGCGTGTGAAGGGGGTGGTGTAGGTGACGAGTTGTTCTTCGTTTTGAAACGGGTTTCGTGATAGTTAATCGTTATATTTCGATAATGGGTCACATGTTTAATTAATTAATTTAATTCCGAGTGATTTAATTAAAATATTTAAAGACGGGTTTTAAGTCGGGTTGTTGAATTGTTTTATGTTTGATTCAGGTTTTCTTAAAACGTTTAATTCGTTTAATATTTTATTATCACATTAGTTATTTAATTTAACTCCCGAGTCATTTGAATAAATTATGGGTTTTTCTAACCTATGCCCACTGGGCATAGGTTAAGAAAACCAAAAAAAGAAAGAATTTAATGATATCTTTATTGGAAATTGTAATATACAATTACTTTTATTTTTTTTCCAAGGAAAATATTTAAATCTTTCTATTTTTGCTTTCTTAACCTATGCCCAGTGGGCATAGGATAGAAAACCCGATAAATTATTCCCGAGTCAATTAAATAATTTATTTAATTTAATTCCCGAGCTGATTAAAATAATTAGAGATGGATTTTGAGTCGGGACTGGTTAAAGTGGAAAGTTACTATTTCGGGAAAGCTTCTATTTTGGGAGATTGCTATATTTAGTAGTTAGTAATTATAATTATTATAATTATTCTAGGTGACGAATTCGTGAAGGATCGGTAACCAGATTCATTGCTTACTTTCTGGACTGCTTAACTGCTTAATTGGATTTGCTGGTACTTTGAGGTAGGGAAATACACTTGTCCTATTATCGTTGTTATTGAATTGAGTTGACTTGATTCGTGGTTGTTGATTTACGTTATGTTTCATATACGAGAAGGTGATTGACTGAATTGACTATATTGAGTATGATATCACAACATCGGGTAAATGGCATGATTTTATGATTTATCAGTTCAATGTTTTACATATTGCATTGCATTAATTACTGTTGAGCATTTCATGTGCATTGGAGTTGGAGGAGGATGTGGTGGTGACGATGTTGGGATACGATGCGATGTTGTGATAAGGCCCAGGCGGGTTCTGCAGGACTTGCCCTGGTGTCCTCAAAGGTATGAGTGGCAGATCGGCTACGGTCGATATATATATATAGTCTACCGGGATCGGTATGGTTGGTTGTCCGGGTATGAGATGAGATATGAGTTGAGATGGAGATGGAGGTGACGGAGGAGCATGCATATCATATTTATTGTTTCATTGTTTTCCCTACTCAACCTCGTGGTTGACCACTGTATTCGTGAACACCGTGATGAACCATAATGGGAGCAGATTTGGATGTACTAAAGTTTAGGCGACTTGGGAGCTATGGGATGCGTGAGGACTTGGCCAATCTACCTAGAAGTCTAGACCACCTAGAAGATTTTATCACTTTATTTATTTTCCATTGCGGGTTGTATTTATTTCATATTAAGTATTAGTTGGATAATTTGTAATAAACACGTAATCGTTAAGTTTTAATTTAAAGTACTTTGGCATTGTTGTACTTTGTTATTCACTACCTCGGGAAACCGAGATGATAACAGTCCGGTTTATTAGGGAATGTCTTGCTAAAGGCTCCTTCATAAACCGGGGTGTTACAAAGTGGTATCAGAGAAAAACGATCCTCAGGCCTAAACCAATGAACCCAATGAACGTAGGATGTGTCCAAGTAAAATGAACCCCTGGGAATAAACTGATAGGAGCTCACAGTGCGGTTAAGAAGGCGCCCTTAATACGTGCTCTTTTGCCCTCTCGATTTTGAACCAGTAACCCGAGAGAAATTGAGTGAATGGGTAGTTAGAAGGAAAGCCTTGAATATAATCGAGTGGATGTACACCTTGAGACCCATATGTTCTAACCATTCTACAGGACAACGTTACGGTAAGTATTTTGTATGAATGATGATGTGATCATATGATGTTGTGGAAATGAGAAATAAATCTTCGTGTTCAGATTGATAATCAATGAAGTGTTGGAATGTGGTAATCGTGAGCGTGAAAATAATTACGAAATTATGATATATTTACCTAGGTGGATGTTGAATGATGTGCTGATAGTACTATTATGTCTAGTGATATGCGGTTATGTGATCCCAAAGCCATGCTAGTATAGTCTTGTGATAGTAATAAGAAACACTATTGAATTGCATGTTTCTAGTCATAGCAATCATGATTAGATTTAAGGAGTAGATCGAGATGCAACGGGATTCTATGGGGTAGATGTTACGAAGGTATACAGTGTGAGATTTAAGTTAGGATGAGTTAGTATCGATAGTGTGGTTGTAAGAGCTTGGAACATAGTAGATGAATGACCTAGTGCTGAAACACGTTTGTTTGATTTTACTCCCTAATTGATCTTGCTGTCATTTCTTTTCTGTTAATCCCCTATGGATGAAAATTTTGTGAGAGGTAGCCTCGTGAGTTAGTGTTCATTTGGCGTTGGTTTCATGCTTATATGATATACGGATTAGGAGTAATAAATATTTTAGTGGGCTGTGGTCAGGAAGATCCTGTGCAGTGATGTTTTGACCAATGAATTAGTAAAAAATCCTCATTTAAATTGTATTGATAGTTTTTGCATAATTCCAACTCCATCGATCAGAAGATTCGCATATGTTTTCAAATTGTTAAGCCACGAAAATTCTTGATGTTTCTATATTAAATGGTACGTTTTGCAAACTGACCCAAGTTTCGAACCAATTGCCGTCACATACTTATTTGGAACAACTGAGTTGTAAAATGCTTTAAAAATGAAATTCTTGTACTTTAGACATAATTTTTTTTTTCCCTATGTTTTAACTCTCGGTATGTTATAAAAAGTAATCTAACTCAAGTATTCGTTGGACGGTTATTTATTTGTGATTTTTGAAAGTTACAACGTGAATCATGACTTGTAACATGTGCGTACTATGTGAGTTCTCATATAATTGTTTGGTTATTTCATGAGCCTTATTAATGTGATCTTATAATGTTTTATATGATGATAGTAGCACGCATGTTCAGTAGTTATGTATCTTAACAGGCGATAAAATTAAAGTCTAGTTGATAACATTGTTGGCATGATAGCGTGAGTAAAATTGGATAGCTTAAATTGATTCTTAATCAAGGGGGAAATATTTTATACGAGTCCAGTTGTTGCATATTTTATGTATGTTTGGCATGTTGTAATATCTCTAGTATGTTCATCATATTTGCATGGTGGCCGGATATACATAAATATAAAACTATGTTCTCATATCTTGGTAAAGTTGATGGCGTTAAAAGTTAATTTGATTGTTCTAATATACTCGCATGAATAATTATAATAATTATGTCCAAAAGTTCACACATGTAGGATGCATCTAAGTTCTAACGTCTTTCATATGAGTTGGGTGCCAATAGTTATATTTATTACCCTCATCAAATTAAATTATTTCAGTTGGACCTAAAACTATAACATGATAATAAAAAAATGTTGTTATTCCTTATTGAATATGTTCATTATTATATTGTCATAAAATGCTAAAGTGATTCTTGCAATTGTATGGGTGTGATATAAAGGAAACTGTTTGATATAACATGACAATTGGCATATCTATATTCTCGAGTCGTTACTACCAATTATATTATAATAAAAAAATTGTCATGATAACTATGTTGGCAATTATAATGGGATAACTCTTTTGATGATTCACATGATATGCATTGGTTTAAATGATAGTCATTATAGTTACATTTAATTGAGCCTACGAGTTGCCTAATTATTCAATCATGCAAATCAGAGAAGTTGTTCAAGTTGCTAATCTTTTATCATAGCTAGTGTTCTACAAAGTATATGATGGCAAATGTATATGTTTAAACTATTTATACAATATCTCTTGTTTTCTTTGAGAATGAATTATACTAAGTTCTTTGGACACAATTGAGTGATATGGTTGCTAAAATGTGAAACATAGGTGTGATATGGAAGTAATGTTGTCGTTGTCATAGATCATATGTAGTTACTTTTATTGGGAAACATGTTTCCAGAATTGATATCGTGCAAACAATTTTATAATTTAAAGTATGAATTATGGGTATGTTGTTGATTGCTTAAATTCATCGACCTAATTCGTGACCTAAACCAGTGAGTGAGTAAAGGGTTGAATGGACGTGTCAATAAGATCCTGTGATTGTGATAGATAGTAGTGGTAGATCTATTTCTGTGATATGTTTACATATGTGAGAAGTTCTTAAATTGTTTGTTGATTTTGCTTTCGCTCGTTCATAGTCTATAGTTGATCATCAAATTTGTTTAGTTGTGAAACCGTGTAAGCCTTGGTTCCTTTCTTGTTGTTCTTTTAGTTTGATGTTGTGTTTTAAGTTAAGCATGAGCTAGTAATAAATGCTACTTGTTGACAATCAGTTAATTCCTTAATAAAACCTCGTTTCGACCTTAATGTTGATGCTCAATCTCTTATCATGTATTCTTTCTTGTCACATGTGGTTGATAATGATTTTGTTGTATAGGTATATGAAAATTGAAAAGAGGTTACGAGGACGTAACCATGTTTCTAGTCGGGTAGGATTGTAAAATCTTAATGTTTATGTTGCACTTGTTTGTAGATGGTAGTTTTGACCAAGTAGATATTTCGTTGTGGGGTATCGTTGTGGGGTATCTATGCAAATGAGTTCTATACGTTTTATTCATACTTCTGTTAGTTGGTTGAGGTGAAAAAGGAGAATATAAGTCAAACTACTGGTATTGAGTTATGAGTTGTGGGGCCTTTGTGCCGAGTTATGTTTACGGTCCAGTGTGATCATGGTTATTGAGTTACTTGAGTTCGAGATCGAAATTTAGATGGAAGACGACGGTGTTCTCGGGGCGATTATTTTTAGTTGTTATGCATTTGTGTTCTCAGGTAGTTATTAGTTGTAGTTAGTTGGGTTAAGTGAAGATGAGTTAAACTTCGGACGAAGTTTATTTTTAGGAGGGCGAAATGTAACTTTTCGTGTATCATTATGTTTAATTGATGTGTCAAAAGGGTGTGTTAACTGTGTTAGAAATGCGTGACGTCCGTATGTACGATATAGTGTACCCTTCTGAGGTTTGAGTACGGGAGCGAACTTCGGGACGAAGTTCATTCTAAGAGGGGAAGACTGTAATACCCCGTATTTTATATAATCGAATAAACGGATATTTTTATATATTAATTATTATGTATTTTTATATTACTAATTATGTCGGGTTACTTGTTAGTCGAGAATTATGTTAAGTTATCGAGCTAAGTTATTTAAGACGGGTTTATAAGGAATTCGAAAGGTGAGCTAAACAATTAATCATCGACCCATTTGAGCTGGCCCAATAACATGTCCAGCCCAATAACCCTAACCCTAACCCAATTTAACCCTAACCCTAAACCCTAAACCTAATTTACCCTAACCTCCCTCAACCCGCCTCCCTCATTCACGCCTCCCTTCTTCACCAGCTCCAAACTCAACCTTCACGCAATTCGAGAGAGAGAGAGAGAGAGAGGTGGTTGACGGCGCAACAAGGAGGAGCACGGAGTGGTTGTCGGCGCTGTGAGGCGGGCCGTAGCGGCGGTTTTCGTGGCGATTAGGTAGCGATTAACTCCCTTCCTCCTTTCGTATTTTCCGTCGGGTTTTGTTGGGGGTTGTGCGTGTCTTGGTGAGGTTGTTGGTGGTTGTTGACGGGGTATTTGGGTAGTGGGGTATGTGACGAGTATAGTGGTGGTGGTTAGGGTGGTTTTGGGTGGTGGAAATGGCGGCAGGAGGTGTTGTCGACAGGGGTAGACACACGGGTTTACATGTGCGTTTTCAGGCGAGTTTAGGTGATTAGATTTGGGGTGGCGCCACCGTGGACTAGGGGAGGTCGAAACGGTGGCGCCATGTCGTCGTCTGGGTTCGTGGGATGGCGGCGAGTAGGCGGTGGTGGTATGGCGGGGTTGAGTAACGATTGCGGTGGTTGCAGGAGGAGAACATAGGGCGTTTGGTGAGGCTCGGTGTTGAACCGAGGCCGATTGACGGCCGTGGTTCACCTCGCCGGCGAGGGTCGACTCGATGTAGGGGTGGTTCTTTGGTGGCTGGTCGAGTGGGTGTTGGGGTCGTGGTTGACACGACCTCACGGTGGCCTGTGGTGGCGGGTGAGTGCGTGTGAAGGGGGTGGTGTAGGTGACGAGTTGTTCTTAGTTTTGAAACGGGTTTCGTGATAGTTAATCGTTATATTTCGATAATGGGTCACATGTTTAATTAATTAATTTAATTCCGAGTGATTTAATTAAAATATTTAAAGACGGGTTTTAAGTCGGGTTGTTGAATTGTTTTATGTTTGATTCGGGTTTTCTTAAAACGTTTAATTCGTTTAATATTTTATTATCACATTAGTTATTTAATTTAACTCCCGAGTCATTTGAATAAATTATTCCCGAGTCAATTAAATAATTTATTTAATTTAATTCCCGAGCTGATTAAAATAATTAGAGATGGATTTTGAGTCGGGACTGGTTAAAGTGGAAAGTTACTATTTCGGGAAAGCTTCTATTTTGGGAGATTGCTATATTTAGTAGTTAGTAATTATAATTATTATAATTATTCTAGGTGACGAATTCGTGAAGGATCGGTAACCAGATTCATTGCTTACTTTCTGGACTGCTTAACTGCTTAATTGGATTTGCTGGTACTTTGAGGTAGGGAAATACACTTGTCCTATTATCGTTGTTATTGAATTGAGTTGACTTGATTCGTGGTTGTTGATTTACGTTATGTTTCATATACGAGAAGGTGATTGACTGAATTGACTATATTGAGTATGATATCACAACATCGGGTAAATGGCATGATTTTATGATTTATCAGTTCAATGTTTTACATATTGCATTGCATTAATTACTGTTGAGCATTTCATGTGCATTGGAGTTGGAGGAGGATGTGGTGGTGACGATGTTGGGATACGATGCGATGTTGTGATAAGGCCCATGCGGGTTCTGCAGGACTTGCCCTGGTGTCCTCAGCTGCGAGCTGGCAGATCGGCTACGGTCGATATATATATATAGTCTACCGGGGATCGGTATGGCTGGGTTGTCCGGGGTATGAGATGAGATATGAGTTGAGATGGAGATGGAGGTGACGGAGGAGCATGCATATCATATTTATTGTTTCATTGTTTTCCCTACTCAACCTCGTGGTTGACCCTGTGTATTCGTGAACACCGTGATGAACCATAATGGGAGCGATTTGACAGGTACTAAAGTTTAGCTGACTTGGGAGCTATGGGATGCGTGAGGACTTGGCCAATCTACCTAGAAGTCTAGACCACCTAGAAGATTTTATCACTTTATTTATTTTCCGCTGCGGGTTGTATTTATTTCATATTAAGTATTAGTTGGATAATTTGTAATAAACACGTAATCGTTAAGTTTTAATTTAAAGTACTTTGGCATTGTTGTACTTTGTTATTCACTACCTCGGGAAACCGAGATGATAACAGTCCGGTTTATTAGGGAATGTCTTGCTAAAGGCTCCTTCATAAACCGGGGTGTTACAGTTTGAAAAAAGTATAATGGATCGGGTATGAATTTTAAAATTTTGGATATGGATCGGGTATGGATATGGATCTGTGATTCAATAAGTAAGTGGATTGGGTTTGGATATTGCAAAACCCGATCCAACCCGACCCATTGCCATCCCTAGAGATAAGTTAGTGCTACACGAAATGATCAATCTAATTTTCTTATCTTAGAAAAAAAACGGGATAATCAAGTTAACAAGTTTTATCGCTATAATTATTGGTTTGCAACAATAAATATCCGAGTCGGGTCATATTAGTTTAGGTCAATTTGGATTATAGATGCTCGGGTCATCAGTTTAGGCTTTGGGTCAGGTTTAGTCACGCTCTTTATCACCTTCTCATACCTTAAAAATCACATATTCTTGTGTTAAGATGACAATATCCATTTTAAAATTAAAACAGGTCAACTACTCAAATAGATGATAATAATACCTTTCTTAAACATAAAACTAGTGAAGTATGTTAGTTGAAAGTTGAGACAAAAGAATAGTACTCAAATACTACAAAAGATTTCTCTTGTATATATGTAAGTGGGAGCATATTTAACCTGTTTTTATCTTATGATGAAGATTGTCGTGTTGGCGAGATTTAAACCCAGATAATGAACACTACCTCTCACGACTTATAATATTGGTACTATTCCCAAACCCGGCAAGTCCGCAACATCACACGATCGGCTTGAACGACTTCTAACTCAGTCCTACACTTGAACCCCTTATTTGATCATTGTACTCATTACGATACACTTATGATCTATTTCCCTCTCCCCCACCCAACGCTCCCACTACACACCACCGTCTATGCCACCAGTCCCTTTCATCGGTGTCGTCAATACGTCATCCACCCCCACCCGTGACCACCCCACCAACATCAACCACCAACCAATAACCTGACGTCGACAAACCTCATTACTCCTACTTACCGTGCCCCACCCGTACTGACCACCCTTCCATCAAACACCCTTTTTACATGCCCACCATACCCGTGTCGCACATATTAATGGTCGCCAGTACTCGCCACACCACCCCTTAAGTCAACGCACTGTCTCTCCGTCAACCCACACCCCTACTTGGACATCCAGTTGCGCTCGCCTCCTGACCACCATCAAAATCACCAAACAAAATCCTAACAAAACTCCAAAATATATTAGTTTAAGATGGGCAGATTATATACTACTTGAAGATATAAAAATGCAAAGAAAAAAACAATATATATCTATTTTATATACAAGTGATATAATACTTGACCCGTTCTAAACAGAAGACGGATAATGCCGTCTTAAATGAGAATTCGTGATACAAAAATGGTTACCGCCCCAACAAGTGAATTATACATCTGATGTAGTACATCAGATTGATATAGTTTTTGAGTATTAAGATAAAATTTTTGAGTTTTAATTTAAATTTTTTGAGTTTTATTATAAAGTTTTTGAGTTCATGTACTTAAACATTAATATCAAAAATTTACATTACAACTCAAAAAAATTATATATAAACTCAGAAAAATTTGATTTTTGATATCATCAAACTAAAATGTAATTTATAAACTCTATAAAACTCAAAAAAATACACAAAAACTCAAAAATCATTAATTATGAGATAGTTCCTTCATTCTCATATGATGTATCCATTTTATTAAAATACTCCACCCATATATTCAACAAATGAGTATATCATATAAAAACGGAGAAAATAGTATATCTGATGTACAATCTTTTTTTCTCGTTACCGGCCTACTAACACAAATATGGAATGGTGTCAAACTCTAAACCACCACATTCAACAGACTAATGTCGCGCGCCTTTAATCGTCCTAAATCCTAATTGACTCGGTCGATATTCAGAAATCCGTCCAATTCTATTTTTCTTCTTCTGAACCCTAATTTTCCCGCGGATTTTCAGCGAAATCGATAATCTCAATCGACTTACGAAGCTAGGGTTTTTCGGCAATTCAATTCGAGGAAAAGTATTGATTTCTAGTGAATTGATGTTCAAGTTCAGTTGATTAATTGATTAATTCCATGGAAGAAGGAGAAGAGGACGCAATTTTGCTCAATAGTTTGGGGGTTACTTCTGCAAATCCTGAAGATATTGAAAGACACATCTTATATAAGGTTAATTCTTCTTGAATTCTTGTTTTTTTTGCCAAATTTATGGAATTATCTATGATTTGTCGATTATTTGTATTCAAATGCGATTTGTTTTCTGAATTAGAGGGATGATATAACTGTAATTCAGGGTTTTAGTTGTTTGATTGTGAGTTTGTGAGTGATATGAGTTCAAAATAGTCGTTGATTGATGCGTATATTGTTGTATGATGATTTGTATTAGTAATGTAATTGAAAATATGGACCAAATTGCGCTAAAAATGTCGTAAATAACATGATTGATAAGATGGAAAATTGATGGGAGTTGTTGCATTTGTATATGTTGATGGTAATTTGGTTTTACGGAGAAACTATTGCGGAAAAAGGGTAGTATTTAGTTGAAATTGTAGATTATTGTGAGTGGTAACTGGTATGGGGGATTAGCATTTAACCGAGCTGAGTTAGTCGAAGTTAAAGATGTGAAGTGTTTATATTGCAGGCTAGGGAAAATGTCGAAAGTAGTTTGCAAGGTGAGAGGAGAGTGACAGAAGAAGTTTGCAATGATTCAGCGGAGAATCAACCTTCGTCTTCAGGCCAAGTAGAGCTGTTGCAGAAGTTAAGGGCGTTAGATGTGGAAATTGATGCAGTGGCATCCGCTGTTGAACAAGCAAAAACCGTGCGTAGCAATGATGAGCTTGATTCTGAGGGTGGTGATGGTGAGAAGGATGATTTGGAAGAGACCACGGGAAGTAATAAGGCTATTCCTAAGGATAATACCCTTCAGCATGCTTTGGCTGCTGATAGACTAAGGAGTCTTAAAAAGACGAGGGCTGAATTACGTAAAGAAATTTCGAGTGCGTGTAAAGATAGTAAAAGTGGCGGGGTCGAGGATAAGATATTGCGGTATCTGGTTAGGGAAGAATCGAAATTAAAGAGCAAACCCAAAGACCAGAAGGGTAAGGGCAAAGAGTCCAAAAGGCAAAAGAAGACGGTTTCATACAAAGAGGATGATGAATTTGATGCTGTTCTTAATGCAGCATCTGGAGGGTTTGTTGAAACGGTGAGTTGATTAGTTTGTTGCCGTAGTGTGTATTGTTATTTTGTTTAAGTTTCAAGCAATCTAGTTATTAAACTACATGAAGCATATGGTGTCTAACAACTTTGTGGCTTAGGAAAGGGATGAGCTTGTACGGAAAGGACTTTTGACACCTTTTCATAAGCTAAAGGGCTTTGAACGTAGTATACAACAACCAGGAACGCCAGGCATACAGGAGAATTTGAATGCCACGAATGATTTTGCCTCTGAGAGCGTTGCTAGAGTGGCACGCTCTTTGGCAGAGGCTGCACAAGCCCGCCCAACTACAAAGCTTCTAGGACCTACAGATCTTCCAAATCTTGATGCACCGACTCATTCATTCAATAGACTAAAAAGACCGTTTAAGGTCTCTAGTACAAAAGAGTTTGATGGGGAGAAGAGTAATGATTCAGAGAGAAAAAGAAGACCTTTGGCTGGAAAGAAATGGAGGAAGCGTATTGCTAAAGAGGATACTTTGGGAGTTGAACCTGGTATGTAAGTTTGTCTTTACTCGGCTTTTTTGCCAGACTGCATGGACGTGTCATCGAATATGGTCCTCATATATTGGTTCATAAAGGCTGTTGAGTTTGCTCTGGTAATGTACTTGAAGTTTATTTATTTATTTTATTTGGCCAAATGACTTGCTTAACAGAGATTTATGTCGTGATCATTTTATGTTTCTGGCTTATTTCAGTAAGAGTTTTTCGTTATGGTGATTACACTGATTAGAGGTCTAGTCTGTAGTCTGTAGACATACAATTGATTTATACTTCATAGACAACTCACACGTTTTCTCGTAAACCTATATATTATTGGAGCCTGAGAGCACATGCATGATTGCCTGATTGGAAATGCCATCTCTTCTCTACTGAGCATATTTCTTCGTGACATCACCTGGCTTGTACTTTACCAGAACCCCCTTTCCAGCAAAATTAAAGTAGATAAATGCGGCAAGCCCTTATTCTGACAAAAGAGCGAAAAGGCATGGTGATCGTACTTACACTTTTATTTTATTTTGTTCTGAATGTGACTATGCTATTCATCTACTGCTCCGGGATGCTCAAGGATTTTTTATAGTGTACATCATATCCAGTTATATCATGCTGTCTCTGTAAATTTTGATCATTAAGAGCAATGATTTTGAGATTTTTGCCACTTTGACTCGGCTAAGCGTGTTTCTTAAAAACCACTGAATATTTATGTTTTTATGTTTCTTAAATGGCAGATAACACAGCTGATGAGCTCAGGTCGGAAACACAAGATGTCATGGATGAAGATGGCAGCGAACCTGCTTCGGTGACACTTGAAGGTGGGCTGAATATTCCTGAAACCATGTTTAACAACCTCTTTGATTACCAAAAGGTTGGCGTCCAATGGTTATGGGAACTTCATTGCCAAAGAGCTGGAGGTATTATTGGTGATGAAATGGGTCTTGGGAAGACTATTCAGGTGCTATCATTTCTTGGGTCATTGCATTTTAGTAATATGTACACACCAAGCATAGTTGTCTGCCCTGTTACGTTGTTAAGGCAATGGAAGAGGGAAGCCCAAAAATGGTATCCCAGCTTTCACGTGGAGATTCTTCATGATTCTGCGGTGGATGGTACTAGGAAGAAAAAACAATCAGAATCCGATGAAAGTGATTTCGAAAGTGATGAGTTGTCCGATGGTGATAATGAAAGAGGTATAACTTCTAAAGGTACAAAGAAGTGGGATGCCTTGATAAACAAGGTTTTAAAATCAGACTCTGGGTTGCTTATTACAACATATGAGCAACTTCGTATACTTGGGGAGAAACTATTGGATATTGAATGGGGTTATGCAGTCCTTGATGAAGGTCATCGTATCAGGAACCCTAATGCAGAAGTCACTATTGTGTGCAAGCAGCTTCAGACAGTTCATCGTATCATAATGACTGGAGCTCCGATTCAGAACAAATTGTCCGAACTTTGGTCATTGTTTGACTTTGTCTTCCCTGGAAAGTTAGGCGTTCTGCCTGTATTTGAAGCAGAATTCGCAGTACCAATACAGGTTGGAGGCTATGCTAATGCTTCTCCCTTACAAGTATCCACGGCTTATAGGTATAATCTGTTGCTGTTTATGCCATTGTGGTAGTGCGTTCTTTCATGTTTTGAAATGTGGAGGGTTGTTGGTCTTCTTGAGTTTTTTTTTTTACTCGTGTATTTGAGTAGAGATATAGATATTGGTATAGTTGAGTTTCATATCGATAAATGATTACACTTTTTTTAAGTTCTGGAGTAGCTAGACTTTGGGTAGTTAGAAGTCCAGTTTTATGAGCAGATCTGACAAACAATTCACTCGGATCGGATAAGGGCTTGGTGATTTCAGATATATTTGCATTCATATTGTGTTGGGGTCATCACAGATTCGGTATGTTACGGGTGTGTTATTAGGAGTCATTTCGGGGTGCAGGTCAGTAAATTTTGAATCGAGTATGATCAAATACGGTCAATTCAGATATGGGGACATATTTTGTTGGTGGATAGGGGACAATTCCGTCGGGTCAGTTCTGCCAAGTCTAGTTATGAGCGATGTATATAAAATGTATTGTGAAGTTCTTGTCTTCTCATCACACAGGTGTGCAGTTGTTTTGCGTGATCTGATAATGCCTTACCTACTGCGACGTATGAAGGCCGATGTAAACGCACAGCTTCCAAAGAAGACGGAGCATGTTCTTTTCTGCAGTCTAACGCCTGAACAGCGCTCGACTTATAGAGCTTTTCTGGCTAGTTCGGAGGTTGAGCAGATTTTTGACGGTAGTAGAAACTCACTTTACGGTATTGATGTGATGCGCAAGATATGCAACCACCCGGACCTCCTGGAGAGAGAGCACTCTTCAAGTAATCCAGACTATGGTAATCTGGAACGGAGTGGTAAAATGAAAGTTGTGTCTCAAGTGTTGAAGACGTGGAAAGAGCAGGGTCACCGAGTACTGCTATTCGCACAAACTCAGCAAATGCTTGATATTCTAGAAAGCTTTCTTATTGCAAACGAGTATAGCTACAGGAGAATGGATGGTCACACTGCTGTTAAACATAGAATGGCACTGATTGATGAATTTAATAATTCGGATGATGTGTTTATCTTCATATTAACTACCAAAGTTGGGGGTTTGGGGACAAATCTAACTGGCGCAAATAGAGTTATCATTTTTGACCCGGATTGGAATCCCTCAACGGACATGCAGGTCAGTTTTGCTAGCTTAGTTGATACTCCTACTGTTGTAGTTTTCGTATTCTGGTTAAGTCCATCTCCACAAATAGTTTAGGTTTCTTTTTTACTCACATTATGTGTGGTGGAGAATGACTGTGAGTCTCCTTAGCCCACTTGCATGCATTCACGTAAAAAATTATCTATTAGCAAATGTAAACTATTTGGATAGTGAGAGAGGGAGTTCTTCATTTTCCCCCTTTGATGAAGTACCTTTAGTTTGAGGCGTTTCATTTATGGGTTTTGAGTATCTTTCCATCTAAGAAGGGGGTGCTTACTTTGATAGCCCTAAGGAGGCTTTGGGTTAGTATTTTCCATGGTCAATGTTTTTGGGGATGAGCTAGAACTTTTAGGTCTTGGGACGAAGGATTTGTTTTGAATGTTGGTAACCATGATGTCTTATTATATAACGCTTGTGACAGGCCAGGGAACGTGCTTGGCGTATTGGTCAAAAACGTGATGTAACGGTATACAGATTAATTACTCGTGGAACGATAGAGGAAAAAGTGTATCATAGACAGATCTACAAACATTTTTTAACCAATAAGATATTGAAGAATCCTCAGCAGCGAAGATTCTTTAAAGCCAGAGACTTGAAGGATTTGTTTATTCTCACCGATGAGGAACATGCTGGATCAACTGAAACTTCAAACATTTTTGGTCAATTATCTGAGCAAGTAAATGTTGTTGGCACTGAAAAAGATGACCAGCAAAACCAAAATTGCTCTACCTCATCTGCACAACTTGCAAATGGCACCATTCGGGATGAAAATAATGGTTTGCTGCAGGGTTCTGATGATGAAGAAAGAGGTAATGATGAAACTGGCAAAGAAAAGGATGATGAAACAAATTTCTTAAAGAATCTCTTTGATGCGCAAGGAATACATGTAAGATTTCCGAAACATTTGCTGTATTTTTTCTTCAGGTCTTATTTGTTGGCATATCAAATCACCTCATGTATTGATGCTTCATAATCTCATATCCACATAATAGGAGCTCTTCACCTCGTGTTTGCATCACAATACCATTGTTCTCCTTCACAAATTCTCATATAAGACTGCCTCATGGTAAGATTATCATGAGACTGGCCCTTATTTCCTCGTAAATGGTGTGGTGATGCGCTTTTAATGGGTTACATGGGTTGGTCTCGTATGATATGGACTGTTGATCTCCCATGTGATGGGTTTACATTAATATAATGTGAGATTAACCCATTAAGCTAATATACTTCTCTCTTTTACCCACTAACCCACTAAAAATTTCGCCTAAAGTCATAGTTACCTATTATATGGGCTGGTCTTTTGAAAATATTAGCATGAGGCCGTCTAATATGAGAATTTGTGGTATATTAAAAGGAGACGGTCTTTTAGGAGTCGGAAGATTAATTGATTTTCCTTGACTTTTGCCACCCCAGAGTGCTGTAAACCATGATGCTATAATGGACGCACATGACGAGGACAAAATAAGGCTGGACGAGCAAGCTTCCCAAGTTGCCCAAAGGGCGGCTGAAGCCCTTCGCCAGTCGCGAATGCTTAGAAGCAAAGAGAGCATTTCCATCCCAACCTGGACTGGGAAGTCCGGGGCCGCTGGTGCTCCATCATCTGTCCGTCAGAAGTTTGGGTCAACTGTGAACTCACAATTGGTTAACAAATCCAGAGTAGAACCAGACACGCGAAAACATGGGTCACACAGTTTGGCAGCAGGAGCTGCTTCTGGTAAGGCTTTGTCATCAGCTGATTTACTGGCCCGAATTCGTGGGAATCAAGCCACAGCAGTTGGTGATGGGCTCGAACATCAGTTTGTCTTGTCTTCTGGCCCCAATAATACAGCAAGGCCCAATGGGTCCATTCTTGGGACTTCTAGGGCGTCTCAGAATCTCGGTGGAGTGCAGCCGGAAGTTTTGGTCCGTCAGATTTGCACGTTCATCCAACAGAGAGGCGGAAGCACTAGTTCAGCCACCATTGTCGAGCATTTCAAAAATAGAATCCCATCAAATGATTTACCTCTATTTAAAAGCCTCTTGAAAGAAATCGCTTTGTTAGAGAAACGTCCTCACGGTTCATTTTGGGTTCTAAAGCCTGAATATCAGTAGGTTTGTTCGAACTGTAACCCTTGGTTTTCAGGAGCTGCTGATATTCATTCTTGTCGACATCTATAATCTTTGATTCAGATCGATTCTATCTTGAGTTTTTGACCCAATGTGTACAATCAGGTACTGATTCCGGAGCAGTTGCAGTTTTGTATCCAAGTAGGAGAGTCTGATTCTTCAACCATTGTAGTAGCATGCATGGCATTTGTAGATAATGGAATCTGTTATTCCTCGTTTAGTTATAGGGTTAACGGATTGATTTTATTTTGAATACCGTTTCATACCAGTCCTTGTATCGGTTCATAGTGATGTAAAATTGTGCTCCGGAGTAAGGTTTAAGGATAGATGGAGTAGAATCCTCCACACTCCATGGTAGGTAGATTGGTTGGTGACGAAATCGACAGTGTTTAGCTCGTATGTCACCAACATCTACCAAGACTTCTCATTGTGTGTTAATATGGCACATGACTTGGAATAGTTGACTTGAGTTGAGGGATGCACACGCATCTAATTAATATCCACCTACTGAATTAGATTGATGCAATTCATGTGGGAGTACCAACCCGGACCCAGCGTACTTATATATCACGTTATGTTCGTGTTAACTTACTTATTAAATGATCATCAAGTATTAATCCAAGCATGTTAATTTCGTGTTGGATTTTTGTCGTGTTTTAAGTCATTTTTATTTGTTTGCGTTTGGTAAGTTCAAATTGTGGCTCGGCCACTAGATGGAGGGATAAAAACTCAAACTCAAAAAGTACAACCGAAAGTTAACTAGACATCCGAGAATGGCCTGACTAGAAAATCACAAAATCTCATTGAAGACGGACACTATCCGTCACAAGCTGAAGACGGATAGTGCCCCTCTCACAAGATGCAAGTGGCAATATGCATGGGTGCTCCATTTTTCCTCCCACTTGTCAACCCACTTGCTTTATTGTGAGAGGTCTTCAGCTTGTGACGGATATTGTCCGTCACAAGCAAGACGCTTTGAAAAAAAATAATCTGATTTCAGACTCTACCTGACGTAACACGTGTCTAATTTGAAACCAAATCCTTTATAACTATGACTCCAATTGGCAAAAATGACGTGATTAACACAATTCGAAAAAGACCCGATCTAATCCGATCCGAAAGGATCACATTGGCCATCTCTAGTTCACACAAGTCTATCTCATTTCGGTTAAATGACGTGATTAACAGAATTCGAAAAAACCCGACCTAACCCGATCCGAAGGACCTCATTGGCCATCTCTAGTTCACACTAGTCTATCTCATTTCAACCGAATCTAATAATTCCCTCCTAAACAAGTAACAACACACATAACACTGACCATTGACCATCAACCAAAGTCTCAAAGCTCTACCAAACACAACAACAATGGCGGAAACACCATCACCATCATTCCTTGTAGACGAAGACGAAGAAACCTTCGAACACACACTCCTCGTAATCCGCGAAGTCTCCGTCTTCAAAATTCCTCCACGATCAACTTCCGGAGGCTACAAATGCGGCGAATGGCTTCAATCCGATAAGATCTGGTCCGGTCGCCTACGCGTCGTTTCATGTCGCACACGCGCCGAAATCCGTCTCGAAGATCCGGTCTCCGGCGATCTCTTTGCCGCCTGTATTGTCGCCGCCGGTCACCGCGATCAGTCCGTTGAACCGGCGCTCGATTCTAGCCGTTATTTCGTGCTTAAGATCGAAGACGGACGTGGAAAACACGCGTTTGTAGGATTAGGTTTTGGTGAACGAAACGAAGCGTTTGATTTCAATGTCGCGCTTTCTGATCATGAGAAACATGTTTTGAGAGAAAGTGATAGGGATAGTAGTGGTGGTAGCGGTAATGGCGGTGAGGATGGACAGAGTATTGATATTCATCCTGCTGTTAATCATCGATTAAAAGTATGTGCAAATTTTTTTATTTTGTTGATTTTTTTCGTTGTTGATAAAAATGCGATTCGATTTAAAAGTATTCTAGTGCTTGACATTCATCCTGCTGTTAATCATCAGTTGAAAGTATTCGAAATTTCGAGTTTAATTTGTTATTTTGTGTATTGTTTGTTTTTGATAGAAATGTGATCTGATTTGGAAGTATACTAGTGCAGTAGTGCCTGACATTCGTCCTGTTGTTGATGATTATCGGTTAAAAGTATGCGAAATTTTGAGTTCAGCTTCTTATTTTGTTTATTTTTCGTCCTTGTTAGAAATGCGATTTGATTTAGAAATATACTAGAACTTGACGCAGTGTATGGTTGATTTGATTGTGTGTTGTTTCAACTGAATTTGCGTAATGCTGATCATGTTAGCTGGCGTGTGATTGTTAAGGTGAGTTTAATTGTAGTAAATCATCAGTTTGAAGTACGTAAAATTTCTATTTTGTTGATTTTTTGTAATTGATAGAAATGCAATTTGATTTGGAAGTGTGCTAGGCTTGACGTAGTGTGTGCTTGTTTTAACTGACTTTGCGTAATGCTGATCAGTTTTAGCTGGTGTATGATTGTTAAGGTAAAGCTCAATCACTGTTGATCATCGGTTATAAGCGCAAATTTTTTTCGAAAAGGTTATTTGATTCAAAAGTATGCTAGTGCATAGACATATTGATGTATGTTAACTGGATAGGGTTTAGATGCTCTGTGATTGCCAAGGTAATTTGGTTATGGATCTTAGAGTCTTAGGTATAGTGACAGACTAGGTTGCACGGACACTCCTCCTAATCGGTGTTCCCGTGTCGGACACCCGTGTCAGACACGACACTCGCCGGACACACGTCAAAACGTGTCAGACACCTGTAAAGCCGTGTCTAACTTTCATCTTTTATTTGGACACGTGTCCGACGCGTGTCCATGGTATTTTGAGCCGTGTCCATGGTATTTGGACACACCTTCAAACGGAAAGTTGAATTTAAGGTGAATGACGTGAATTGTTATATGGTTGAATTTGGTGGGCAAATGATGTTCTTTAGACAAGTAATGAGATGTCGAAATAGATTGATTATAAGTTGGTTTTTGGTTTTAGAAATGAGGATAAGTTATATTTAACGTCAAATTTTACCTTCATTTATTTAAATTTAATATCAAATACTTTTTCAAAAATAAAATCACACATATATAACTACAAAATATATATTTTATTAAATTTAAATAACGTGTCCCGTGTCCTAAATTTCATGGGATGCCGTGTCACGTGTCCGTGTCCGTTTTGGTGCTACCTAGGTGACAGATGAAGGAAGTTGTGATGCTTGATCGAACTTTGTGTGTTATGGAATAAATTTTGATCAGTGTAATTTCAGCTGAGTTTATGTGATTATTTGAAAGTATATTGCTTGGTTGTAGTTGCAATTGAGTATATACTGTTGCACCGTGTTTAGTTGTTACGTAGTGCTTGTTCTTGTTTAGAGATACGGATTACTGTATAAGATATTACATCGGCTTGATCAAGTGGAGTCGGAAACTCGGAAAGTGGATGGCAAGGGTAGTATTGAGCTTGATGTTATGGACTTATACATTGATATGTCAGTTGAGCGATCTAGCATTCGAGATTCATGTTGGAACTGAGGGTCTGGCATCTGAGCTTCATATTGATCAAATGCAATAACAGTTGAGCTTATGGTGTAGCCATTCTAGACATTGATTGAGAACAATGTAGGTTGAGGGATCTTTCGTTTGAGATTCATATTGGTAACATGTGTTCTATACTTCTATTGTGTCTTCTGTTTATTGATTTGCGTAATGCAATTGATTGGAAGGCGCAAATATTACTTACCTTGATTAGGTTTAGTTGGTAGGTGATTTCTAAGGGTATTTTTGGTGCTGATGTTTGGTTGCTTTGCAAAATTTTGTGGTTGTGATGTAGGTGTTGATCGAGTGTAGGAATCTGGTATTTGAGCTTCACGAGTTCACGCTAATTATGTGTTCCTGTCAGTGTGTATTGATTTGATTTTGGCATATGAATGCAGTTGATGGCTTGATTCCATTGTGCATTGTCAATTTAGTTACACCTTAAAGTTTAAAGGAGGTAAAACAACTGGTCTTTCATGTATCCTGCCCCTTTTGAGGAACAGGGGTGAGGAATTGAATGTTACGGAGTATTGTTTTTCGTTGTCCCACTAACTATAGCTATGTGAAATCAATAGTCTGATAGTTTGTTTGTATGGCATTATACTTGCATGCCAATTTCCGCTGGTATCACTCATCAACTTTTGCTTATCAGTTATGATCCTCCGAAGCCAGGGAACCATACAAGACATAATTGGTTCTGAATTAGGGTTTAAATTAGTAAACTGGTTATATTGGCTTAAATTTTGATAGCTCATAGCTGACATTCTTTAACTTCTTCTCAAAATGATTCCGAATTTTCAGCTGTGGACTTTAATGCGGAGTAGCTTAAGGTTTTGGTAGTATCTTATCTTTAATGTTTTCTTCACCATCATCATCTCTCCTGTTTACTGATCTCTAGTCGTCATCATTACAGGAAGGTGAAACAATACGAATAAATGTGAGGCACAAACCAGTAGGTGGGACGGGTATGCTTTCAACTGGCAAGTCGGGTGGTCTTTCAAGTACCAGTAACCCAAAACCTCTTGGCCTGGCTCCACCTCCTGGATCTGGAAAGATTCGTACACCCTTACCACCACCTCCAAATGACCCTGTTGCTACGAGGATTACCTCCGGTTTGAAAGGTTCAAAGGAAAGTGCAAGACATACTACCGATCCTCTGTCTGATTTTTCTCAACTTGAGGTAGGTTTTTCAAGTGCATAAATCTGATGTGATGTTACTTTGTCGCCCGATTCATATATTATCAAGTCTTACAAAGACTGTTTTATGCATACACCTCAGCCAATTTAGGCATGATTCGTGTTTGCGTTTATATTGAAAACCAATTCAAAATTAAACGTAAACCATTGACCCGGGATGGGGAGAGTAGCTTTTAGTGCCGCTTGAGACTTAACTTTTTTTTTTCGTGTGTTCATTTCAAAGCCTGGTTATGGGAAATTAGTTTCATCTGTTAATTCTGCGATGTGTATCGACAGCGGAATCTTCCTTCGAAAGCTGGAACAGAGGCGACAAAGAGCAGTGCAGCGGGATGGGCTGCCTTCTGAATCTACGCTTGCATTTGTATTAGAATGTTGTTTACAGAACGAGATAACCTTCAAGTCTCGAGTGAGAGTATTACTCAACCGGCTATGGCGTGTGTTAGTTATGATCACATACATTATACATTCTGTTTTATGACAATAAGGCATTATGACATACGGACTGAACTATATGGCTATAAATTTAGAGCAATTATAATGTCACTATGTTTTTTTTACTAATGCCACGGGAATCCTATCTTGATTAGGAGCTGTGAACTTCAGTTATTGGCTTTGTGATCCCGTGGTGCAAGAAATATCATCCGTGGAAATATATGAGGCCATTTTAAGGGGACTTCATTTATCTGTGTGCTTACTCATGTACCATGTAGCTTGTGCAATTGTGTAGTTCAAATGTGTAGCTTGGCAACCGAGAAATAGATTGTTTTACATTCCAGTATCATGGCTCGTCGCCCAACAAAATGTGTGGCTTGCAAAATGTATTTGATTAATCTCATCTCAAGTCAATTTCCCAATACAAATGCATGAAGTTGATAATGAAAATATGAAATGAAATTACAATTTAAGTGACATCAGAAAAATTATCGAAATTGCTAGTAACTTTTCCTACGAAGTTGCGGATTATTGTGGATTACTGGATATGTAACCTCAAAAAAATTCATACTATCATAATCCATAAATATAATTGATTATTCGATATGAAGGTGTCATATTTCTTAATTTGCAGAATTTTACAAATTGTTATATAGGACATTCCTATATTATGAGATCAGACTAATTACTTCTCCAATTTCGACTAATAAAAACATATTTGAGTTGACTGATTCTCGCATTGAAGAGTCGTTCATAAACACCGTATCATCAAAAAAATAAACTAAATTGAAATGTTCTTTTTTTATCCTAGTCTCAAATTTTCCAAAACTTTGGGAAATCTAAAACACAAGTAAAAACAAAATAATCGTGCGCTGAACTTCGCACTTGGTCCTTCTTGAGTGGTTGACCCGGCATACGTGGTTTAAACTTTGAAGGCCATCACTTATATCTCGGGAGTTTACCCAGTACGCCCAGAAAATACAAAACTAGCAACTACGGGCTAACTCGTCATCTAAAATAATCAAATTAAAAATATAATTCGGCCCACAAGAAAACCAAGAAGGAGCCCATATAAATATATCACCAATATATCGAATTAGGGCTCGTCTCTCTATTTCTAAAGTTCCAAGTCGACGGAGAAGAGGTAAAGCTTCTTGTACTTCTCCAGTTCTCCTCCTTTGTTCAACTTTAATTTAATTTACTGTAATTTTTTCATATAATCAGTTTTAATTAACATTAATTATCTTCTAATTTGTTCTTTTTGCTGCAGAAATATACAGAGATTTTCAAATTTGAATAAATAATTAAAAACATGTATCTACAGTTTTACATCAACGACAATGGCGACAAAGTTTACACTACCAAGGTTTATTCCTTTCTCCGTCTTCCTGTCATTTGAGTTTTTTCTTATATATCCTGTCTCGCCGTGTTCATTTTAGTTAGTCTTTTGTAAGACGGTTTTACGTATTCAAGTATTCAAGAAATCATGATTGGTATAAATGGAAACAGTGTTATCAAATTAAGCCCTTTTACAATATACTTTTGTAAAATTGATTCACTTTTTTATTTACATAATTTCCGTTGAGACGGTCTCCGAACTTAAGACATTGGCTTTCTATACTATGTGTTCCATTTAATGTAGAACAAATGATTGAGACGGAGGGAGTATCTTGTAAGCTCAATGACTAGCTCGGTTATGTCAAATAGGTTTAATTTGTTAAGAGTATAAAACCAAACTGATTTTGGAACTCTAACCATGAGCTTAAGCTTATGCTTATGGTTGAGATGGTTTCTTGACAAAATTAGCTTCCTACTCCCTCTGTCCCGGTCATTTGTTATCCTTTTTCATTTTGGGTGTCTCAAGTCATTTATGGGGTATTTGGAGGGAAAAGAAAGGAAGGGAGAGTAGTGGATTTAAAATCCCTTATTTGGATAGCAAATGAGGGTGGAGGGAAATGGTGGGGGAGAGATTTGGAGGGATCTAATTTCCCTCCTTCAAGCCTAATTAAAATCTCTCCACAATAGGGAAGATTTGGAGGGAAATTGTATGATTTATATCCAAACAACCACACTCCATTCCCCCTCCCCTTCCCTTCTCTCCCTTCCCTTTCTCTTCACTTTTGCTATCCAAACACACCCTTATTGTCCTTTTTTATTTTAAGAATGAACTTGATGAGTAATTTGATCATTTACGTCCAATTTGGTCCACTTGTCATTTAGTTATTGGTCCTCTCCACTTTCCTTAATCTTTGTACCAAAACCAAAGTACAACAATTGACCGTGACAGAGTGAGTAGTTCCTTAGGATGGGTCATCTTAGCCAACTTAAAGATTTGTTTAGCGACTACTCCCTCCGTCTCAATCATTTGTTTACTTTGTTTGAAATAGCCCTTATAAGATATATGAGTAGAGGGTAAAGAAATGATTGGGACGGAAAGAGTATGTTGTAAGCTCAAAGACTAGCTGTTTTTTGCTTACGTTGAGTAGGTTTAATTAGTTACCTAGTTCCTTAGGATGGCTCATCTTAGCCAGCTCAAAGATTTGTTGTTGTAGCAATAAATTTGGGTGGTAAAATGATTTAATTGTTAAATTTTGATTTATTGCAGAAGGAAAGTCCTAATGGTTTAGCTACACAATCAGCTCATCCAGGTAAATTAAAAATTGAAGTTTCCCACCTTTATTATTGATTGATTAATTGCTTTGATGTATGATCGTTCTTTATTGTCGTGTTGATACAAGAATAGTTGAATTAGTCAAGGGTTAGAATTGATCTAGAAATAATCTATACAGGCAGTGGTGGAAAATTTAGACCAAAAATTTCATTGCTCAAGGGTGACCGCCTGCCACCCTCTTAACCCCGTAACCCCGTTCTTTTGGACTGAAACGGTCTCAACCGAACTGAATTAAACTTGACAAAATCCAAGTCCAAAAGAACAGGGTCTTAGTTTTGTGGCTGCCTTTACAACTATGGCTGCTTGAATAATCTTGGCCTTCAAAGAGTTAGTTGAATTACTCATTAATTTGTCATAGTTTGCCACTAAATAAATTGGGGGCTTCGAGTTGTTCGTGTGTTCTTGATGGATTTTCCTTTGCGTTTCTTACTTTGCTTTGCTCTACCTTCCATTGTCCCAAGTTAATTTGGATTGGAACTTCACTTTGTGGGAGTTGGTATCTCTACTATTGTAGAGGAAAATTATGCTGTTGTCGACCATCTTTTACCTTTCTTGGTTAGGATTAGGAACCTCTTTTGAGGAACTAGCAAGATGATAATGATGATAACAATGGGCGATGTTTGTTTCCCCTCCCCTGGTTTTGCACATTATGAATTTTGAGTAGATGTTATTGATTTGTGTTTCTTAAACTGGTCTAGAATCTAGATATGTTTGTCATAAAGACATAAACTATCTTTAGCCTTCGATTTTCTTCTTCTTCGATGGCTCTTAACTTTTCCATTTACAGTGAGGCCAAATACTCCTTATTTGTTGACTGTAAATTAATGTAAATTAAACTATCTTTAGCCTTTGTTTAGCGCTTGTCTAGCTTTTATGTCTGTTTCGTCATTCTGTGTTTCTGATATCATAATTAGAGTAGTGAGAGTACCCCTTCTATTTCTGCCGTCTTTCTCTGCTGTCTTCTGATATTTGAATGAATCAACTTTGCAGCTCGCTTTTCCCCTGATGACAAGTTCTCAAGGGAAAGAGTCCAGTTGAAGAAGCGATTTAGGCTATTGCCGACCCAACAACCCCCTAAAAAGTACTGAACTAGTGATTGTTGACATTATTAATGCATTGCATTCAGGGTGTACTCTGCAGGCATTGTGAGTGAGTCGGTATTGTCGACTTGTCTAGCCGTCTCAATGTAATTTCGTCGGGCTTTTGGACTAGTGATTGTTGACATTATGCTATGAACTTTCAAAGTATGGTTTGTTATAGTAGTCCCTTACTCCCTTGTGTGTTCCTGTGGATCAATACGGAAGCATCAGCTCATTTTTTGGGTCTTGCTATACGTCGTCGACAATTTACTAATTATCGTCGACAATTAATGTAAATTTCCAAGTTTGCCCTCCATAACATAACTCCATTTCCGTCTCACTAAAATGCAATTTCCGTCTCACTAAAACACAAGTCAATTTCCGTCTCACTAACGTCTCACTAAAATCTTTCAAACAAAAAAAAAGACGGTTTTTCAAAAGAAAAAAAAAAAAAGCGGGATTTGTAATTAACAACATGAACGAGAACTTAGCGATTATTGATTACCGCACCAAAAATTAATCTAAGTCAGAAAATGATCATTTTTTTAAAAAAAAAAAAAAAAAATTCCGGACGAAAAACATTTTCGTCCAGACCAAGGTCCGGACAAAGAAAATTTTCGTCCAGACCATGGTCCAGACAAAAATATTTTTCGTCCAGACCCAGGTCCAGACGGAAAATATTTTCGTCCAGACCCAGGTCAAAGACGAAAAATATTTTCGTCCGGAATTTTTTTTTTTTTTTTTCCGGACGAAAATATTTTTTGTCTGGACGAAAAATATTTTTGTCTGGACCATGGTCTGGACGAAAAATTTCTTTGGTCGGGACGAAATTTTTTTTCATCCAGGCCATTTTTCAACAATTTTTTTTTTTTAAAAAAAATTTATTAATTTCCGTCTTAAATTAGTTTTGGGTGCGTGGATTGATAATCGCTAATTAAAATAAGTTTCAATAATTAAAAAATTAAAATAAAACGAACTATCCCCGAACGGGGTTTATTAGTAATTATTAATTATTTTTCGGAATTTATTTTCGCAGTACGATTTTTACTCATTACAGTACTTTTTGTACCAAACTTTCCATTTGTTACCCTTGATTAAAAAACATCAACCTAATTCTCTCTATTTTCTCTCTTGTTGAAACCTTAACCTTCTTCAACCTCCTTAAAATTCTTCTATTTTAATTATGATTAATATTAATATTAATGATTATTCGGAGCATGTATTTAATTCATTAATGATATATTTCATAATTAATTTGACCCTTAATTATAATTTTGTTCCTTTTTTAGTTAGGGTTTATTTCTAAATTAATTTAGGGTTTAAGTGTGGTACGGTGGATTTGTTTCGGCGATGTGGTTCATTGGTGGTCTGCGCCATTGAAGCAGTGCTACGACGGCAGTGTTGAACGGTGACGATTGGCCGACGAGTAATCTTGTACTAGTCACCGCATATTTGCAGGTCGTAGTACGAAACAATTAAAAAAAAAGGTGAAAAACTAGTAAGCAATAACTTACCTTTCAATGAAGAAATATGATTTGCTATCTGCTAACCTCTTCCCATGGCCATTTGAACAAGAAGTTTGATTGTTTTATGTTACAAGCTTTACAACAATACATAGTACATAAAGTATTAAATAAATGATATAAGAAGTTAGCGTAGTCAACGTAATACAGACCACCGATCATCGATTCTTTATCACCAAGTCATCCTAACCCACCAACAATCGTTCAACCACCGCAACCCCAGCCTCACACCAACAACCCCATCGGCCACCGTCGGGCTGTCACCGCCTGCGGTCTGGTCGGCCAGTCAATAAAATTCCCCGCCGCTGGCAGTTAGTTGTCCGGCCAATGCCCGGTCGGCGAACCACCTCCCCTAATGTTTTGTTCACTAACCATAAGATGGGTGAAATTAGGGAGAATTAATTAGAGAAAAACTAGAGAGAGAAAATGGGAGGGGAAATGAGAGGGATATAATTGTCAATAATGTACTGCAATGAGTAAAATGCGTACTGCGAAAATCAGGACCCTTATTTTTTTACGAAAACAAAACAAGACAGAAAAAAATATAAGAGGGAGTGTGAGGGAGGGGTAGTTTTGGAAGTTCATTAAAATTGTCGACGACCTTTAGCAGGCAGGATACAACGTCCCATAATTGATCTGGGCTTGAGTGTTGGACCGAAATTAATTGGCATGTTGAAGCAGCAAAGTAGAACTTAATAACAACACAACTAGTTCACTATAATGAAAACGGATTTTCTAACATGTGCCCTTAGGACACATGTTAATAAGTTAATTATAGAAAATATGTTGAGAATATTTCGTTAATTATGGTAAGTGTGAGTTCGTACTTTGTACATCTATTTTTCATAATTTA
Source organism: Silene latifolia (assembly GCF_048544455.1). NCBI lineage: Eukaryota > Viridiplantae > Streptophyta > Magnoliopsida > Caryophyllales > Caryophyllaceae > Silene > Silene latifolia. The sequence continues at coordinate 1,398,490 of NC_133529.1, read as the reverse complement.
TTCTCAACAAAGTTTCTTTAATTAGCTTATTAACATGTGCCCTAAGGGCACATGTTAGAAAAACCCATTGGCGAGAATGTTTGACTTACGGATATGCTATTTAGAACGTTTGGTTAATGTCATATTGAAATAGCATATTGGGGTTCAATATGCTATTTTACAATATGCCGCTCCTACCAACATATTGAGTTAGCGGATTAGAAAGAAAAAAAACTGTCTTATTTACCCCCGAAAAATACTAACCTTCCTTTTATATATTTAATAAATAATTTATTCATATCCTTATTTGTTACTTTACAAAGGATCTAAACAATCTTCAAAGCTTGCCAATGGGCAGGAGTTGAGAGGTCCCGTGTTCGAACCCTAGGCTGCGCAAATCATGCGGTTATCGGTCCACCGGGGACTTTAAAAATGCCGGTCCTTCGTACACCAAAAAAAAAAAAAAAAAAAAAAAAAAAAAAAAGGATCTAAACAATCTGTTAATCTAAAACTGTTAATTACCAAACACCTCTAAAATAATTCTGCTAAATAAATCTACTAGTCAACCACGCTAATATTTATCCCTCTTTTACCAAACAAGGCCAAAGACAAATTATCGCACTTTTAGGTTAATGCCAAGTCTTTTTTTGTTATTTTTTTTATTTATTAAATTTAGATTTTAAATGGGCTGTTTTTTGTATTTATGTAATTATTGTCAAACCATTTTTGGAAACGTGTGATATTTTACAACTTTCTCCACCATTTAACATTATTTTAATCGGTTGTGAGATGTTATAAACAAAAATTTGCCTTTTGAAAAACCCAATTAATGGGTAAACATTGTGTAATACGGGGTACAATTGTACAAATTACTCTTCTATTTGTTGATTATTATTGAATCAAAATTGGAATTGACTTTATGTAACGGACTTGCATTAAATTTCACACAAAATCTCATTTGTGACGGCGATATCCGTCACAAGTTTGTGACGGATACCATTTTCTCTCACAAAATACCCATGAGAGTTGAGTGGGGAAGCACATGGGGGGTGCCCCACCTTGTCCCCTCTCCCTTTTTGTGAGAGGTCACAAGCTTGTGACGGGATTAACCCGTCACAAGCAAGACGCTTTGTAAATTTCAAACTATTACTATTTTCATATACGATTTTCTTTACACCATTTTATCGAGCAAAATTCTCACTTATGACGGACACTATCGTCATAAGTGAGTGACGGATACCATTTCCTCTCACAAAATACCCATGAGAGGTGAGTGGGAAATCACATGAGGGGTGCCCCACCTTATCCCCTAGGGGTGTAAACGAGCCGAGCTCAGCTCGAGCTCGGGTGGGGTCGGACTCGGCTCGAATTTTTTAGCTCGAGCTCGGCTCGAAGCTCGTCGAGCCTAAAAAATTGAAGCTCGAGCTCGGCTCGGGAAAAGCTCGAGCTCGGCTCGAGTTCGAATTGAGCTCGTTTTGTTATTATATATTTTCCCTTTCTCACCTTTTAAATCTAACTAAATATAAATATTTTTGAAAAATAACTAAATTATAAAATAGTAAAAAATATTATATCATGATATACTTATAAAAATGTCTAAATAACATATAATTTGAAATAAAAATAATACTACAATATAAAGATTATACAAAAAAAATTTATAAACGAGCCCAAACGAGCTTCCGAGCCGAGCCTTGCTGAGCTCTGCTCGGCTCAGATTAGCCAGCTTTCGCTCGAGCTCGTTTTGACCGAGCACGAGCCGAGCTTTGACCGAGCCGATTCCGAAGGCTCAACGAGCCGGTTTATATCATTGACAGCCCTATAATATCCCCTCTCCCTTTTTGTGAGAGGTCACAAGCTTGTAACGGGATTAACCCGTTACAAGCAAGACGCTTTGTTTATCGAGACGGTTTTATCCGAGCGTATACACTACCACGTACGGAGTATATTGCTACTCCGTGTTAGTAGTTGATGCGTTTTTTACGTGTGCCGCGCATTAGTGTGCACGAAACGAAACGTAAACAAGTTAACTCGGAGAACAAACCACGACCTCATTCGCCGAGAGAAATCACCTCAACTCAACAATGGCGACGACGACGACGAACAATTTTCCCTCTCTAGGTTATTTCACTATTCTCTCTTCAAATTGATTCTCCGTAATTCACATAATCTCCACTAATTAATGCTCAATTCAATGTTTTTATTCATGAATTTGCACTAAATTTCTTCTTTCTTATTTTTTCTCACTTGTTTTACAGATTTCAATCTCACGTTTATCGGCATTGTAATTGCGTTTCAAAATAATCCTCATTCTTGTCAAGGTAATGCACTTCGATTTTTTCTTTCTTGTTTTTTTTCCCCGCAATTTGAACGATTTGTTGCTGCTGTTGTTTAATTTCAGTGAAATAGCTGTAATAATGTGACTAATGCATGCATATTTTGTTGTAATTTTACGCAGCTTTGATTGTTGTTTCGTTCGTTATTATTTATGATTTCGCTAGATATTTGCTGTGATAGGATTTTGTGACGGGACGCTGACCTGAAAACTAGTTGAATACTTGAATTCATAGAGTTTGTGATGTGTTGTTGTGTATTAAGCGTCTAGAACACGAGTATTATCGTCATTAGTATTGGCTGAAGGTAATGTGGGATCTAATTACCGTCATAGTATTGGCTGAAGGTAATGTGGGATCTAATTACCGTCATAGTATTGGTTGAAGGTAGTGTAAGAATAATTCAAAGAGTGTGTGATATAAGGATGAATGTTCTATATTAAATGTATAGAACATGAGTGTTATCGTCATTAGTATTGGTTGAAGGTAGTATAGGATCTAATTATCATCATTAGTATTGGTCTAATTATTGTCATTAGTATTGGTTTAATTATTGTCATTAGTATTGGTTGAAGTAGTGTAAGAATAATAGTTGAATTCAAAGAGTGTGTGATATAAGGATGAATGCTGTACATTAACTTTATAGAATATGAGTGTTATCGTCAATAGTGCTGGTTGAAGGTAGTGTCGGATCTAGTTATCGATGAAATTGAAAGATTTATGATGTCAGTATTGCCGTGACTCGTGAGGAGAATACTCAGTGGAGTGTCAGTAATCAAAGCACCAGAAAGAGGATTCTTTCGGTTATTGAAGTATTAGAGTTAGTGTTGGAAAGAAAGTCGTAACAGTAGATAGTTTGAGGTAATTTAGAAAAGGTTGATGCTGAGAAGATTGGAATCTGATGAAATCTGCAGAATTTGATACTTTTATCTTACTGTTACCCAAGTAGTGGAACTGTATACTTGATTCTTATAGTGAAGTGCTTCTCAGAATAATTTTGTGTCTGATCTGTAGCACTAATACTCCTTGTTGACGAGATATTAATTAGGATTTTTCATTTTTGATACGGAATCAAAATATTGTGTGTTTTAACTGTTGATTATTGGCTTTAATTTGTTGCGATTTGTGTCCGATGCTGATTTGGATTTTTTCTCATGTATTTAAAGACATGTAGGATTGAGTGATTGACATTGCATGCGGGATTTGAGAACTGTACAGTAGCGCAAAGGATGGAACTCAGGCTGATCTGATAGGAAGGTCTGGTTGCTTGATTATGACTTTTTCTTAAACCATATTTGTTTTTGTATCTCTTAATTTTTTTATGCATCTTACTAGTCAATCCTAGTGCGATCCATCTTTGGACCTTGGAAGATCTGTTTGATATAGAGAACCTGTTTTTGTCTCGCTAGTAGAAAGCCTAAAATGAAGCTAAATGTACTAAAATGTCTGCCAGTGAAAATCAGCTAGTGTTTAAGACTTGGTTCATTGCTGTGAAATTGATGAAACTAAAAGGAGGAGAGTGTTTTGCAATAAAGATGCATTAATATTGTTTATTTGAGAAGTAACTTAGGTTAATATTCAGAAATGTTTGAGGTTATAGTTGAAATGCTTTGAAAACTCAAGCTCGTATGCTGTCTTCTATGTTAATCAAACTAAATTGTAAGTATCGACGTGCGTGTCTAAGTGTCAGACTCAACTAATTGACAAATTTTTTTCATACTTTTGGCTTCAATGAAGTGTTCCAAGTGTGATTGGAATGTCCAAATGTTGAGTGTCTAGCACGAGTACTTATGGTAAATTGGTCATATAAAGAGCCGAATTAAAGTAGGTATCTCGTGTAATGTTGATGCACATCCCTGTTAGGCTATTACAGTGTTACAGCACATCAAATAGCTAAGTGAGAGTGTGGGCGGTCCTTTCTGGTTTGTTGCATATTCTTAATGTCAATGATATACATGTGTGCGACACACATTTCACTTGTTCTTCTTCAACATTATGCAAGACATAATGTTATTTTAGATATTGTTTTGATAGTAGTTTCAGCTGTACTGATTGTCTAACAGCATAAGCCATGTTACTTTTATATGCAGACATTAACGAGAGACAGACTCCTGAGAGTTTTCATACTTGGTAATGGGAAAGAAGATTATGCGGTTATCTTTTTTGTGACTAAATACAAGTGCACAACAGGTTTTCTTATCTACTCTCACATTCATTTACCCAGTTAATTGTTTGATATGTTTGTCACTTAAAACAAGAAGAAATGTTGAAAGGATAAATGTCCTGCTCATGTGAATATGTGATTCCATATGTTCGTAAATGCTTCTTGTAGATGTCACTGTTTCTAGAGAGTATTTGTGAAACAAATGAGTAAAGGTTAGTAAATTTCCAATGGATCCAAAGACTTGCTTGTTTTTAGCTCTTATGCATAATGTTAGAAAACAAAATGACCTTGCTAAACAATGTATTGTGAAGTACTGAAGCAGTCGTCCATGAAACTCTATGTAGTTTTATTTTTCATTACGTGTCATACGAAAACAGTCTCATTCTATTTCCAACATAATGGATAAGGCTAACTCCTTGTATGGTTTTACCCAAGGTGGGAGCTCTTTTACTAGTAGGGTAACTCTGTGCAAGTGTTTCCTTCATCTTGGCCACATGTTAACAAAAACCTCTGCCTTATGGCACATGTTAAATGGACCCTTACAGAGTTGCAGTAGCATATTTATTCCTAAAGTATAGAGATATGAGTAAAGTAGAGGAGTAAATTCTTCCGAAGATCGATTTCGGAAATAATAGAGTGCAAATTATTCTCTACTTATTGGTTTATGTCCCTTAAAAGTAGTGCCGGCACCAGAGACTAAAAGATGCAAGATGCAAATTTAAGGACTTATCATAAGTTCCCAAATAATTCATTCTCTGCCCAAGGTTACATAAGATTTGGTGGGAGAAAGCTATGTATACCATGCTATGACTTCAAGCCAATTCCCCCTCTCCTACTAAAGGAAATCGAGTTTTCAAGTATTATAGCTGTACCCTGTAGGTGGTCCATCATCTCCCTGCTCCTTTTTTTTTTTTATTGTAGAACACATGCACACAAGGGGTTGTAATTGTAAAGTGCTAATTGAACATTGATCACTCGGCAATAATTTACTAAAAGCGTCACATTAATCACACAAGCATCGTTAGAAGATAACTATTTGGTCCCTTGCTGAAACTGACTCGATGTACTGTGGAAATTGGAATTTTTGTGATGGGGTTCTCTGTTTCTTTCTTTCTTGGTTACTGTTCATTGTCATGTACGAATGGTTTTGATAGGAGGCAACTTCACACTCCGAGTGACAATCATAGTGAGTTGGTGAGTGATAGGTATGTAGTTGACGCTGTTGATCTGAAAAAGCTTATAAGGAATAAAAACTCATAGACAGGGACTGTGATAATTCTGTTGAGGAATTTGCATTAATTACGTATCAAGACATGAGTGTTCCATATCGATGATTGTAGGATCATGGACCTTTCTTATTTGAATGATAGTTTTCCAAACTTTATAGATATGGTTCATCGTCTCCCAAAGTTTCAGGTCTAATCGATTCACCTCGGACATTTAAGGGAGGAGGGTTTTGGTCAATGTTAGAGCGCTGTAGAGGTCTAATGGAATATATAAATTCCAACCCAAATTTTTTTCATGTTTGTGTTTTCTTTGTCTAATTGGTCATCTGGTTTGGCATGTTTTATCACCTTAGAGAAGTTGTACGACATGTAATAGGTATAGTGTAATTTCATAACTCGTATTTTGATTAGTTCAACCAGTTGGGATATGCAAATGTTGTTGACCAGACCGAGATTTTTTTTTATGCGGTGTACTATTCAAAATTTTTGAAGTAGGGTTGCAATCGAGTCGATTTGGATCGACTCAAAATTTTGAACTCAAGCTCGGGTAGGTCTAAGAGCTTGTCTAGACTAAAAAATTGAAGCTCGAGCCTGGTTTCAGATGGGTTGTCATTATATCTTTTTTCCTTGTCCCACTTATTAAATCTAACTAAAAATAAATATTTTCAGAAAATACTAAAATATAATAATTATTATAAATACCAAAGTAACATATAATTTAAATAAATATAATTAAAAAATTTAAATTATACTAAAAAAAAATTTAAAAACGAGTTTCTGCTACCGATTCGAGCCATGTTGAGCTCGGGAATGGATTTTAATTTTTTTTTTTTGGCAGAATACAAAAGTAATGGCGCACTTTGAACCCATGTAATACATGGATGATGGATCCGCTATTTTTTGCACAATTGCATGGGATGTTAATCTCCCCTTGTATTTGTTTTTGATCTTTTGCTCACAGATGTGTTGAAAAAACAGTATAGCAGAATAGGAACCTTCAAAGAACTCTTACATGGTCTTTATAAACTAAATACCTGCAGATATCTTTGTTTATTCATTTCAATAAAGAGGTTTGTATTCAGTAGAATGGCACCTTGACACCTTTAGGAGAGAATCTTGAGTTATGATACTCTGTACACCATGAGAATATTCTGACCTCTGAATGATTAGGCACTTTGAGGGGAGGGGCTTAATTACGCCTTTTAGGATGAGTCATGAATGATACTCGTATGAAGTTTCCAGTATAATAAGTTACTTGTCAGGCTATCTAATTGGTTTGTTAATCTGCACTTGAGTGGTGGGATGTCAATTCCCTAAAGTTGATTTTTAACGATTAAAGTTAAAACTTTTTTAATCTTAAAGCTAAACGTGTTTATGCATGTATTTATCTTAAAAAATATTATCACTACTCTCTCCTTCCATTCAATTTTATAGGTATTTATAATTATAATTAGATAAGATTTGTCTTGTTGGAGTACCAAAATATCTTATTTGAATACACAAGTTCTTCCCTTGTGACCGTCACAAGCTTGTGACGACTCACACACCCGATTTAAATAATGTTAAACAGGAAAGGGGTTTGTGAGACGTTACAAGCTTGATTTGAATAATAGTGGGAGCTATTCGACAGGGTGGGTGAAAGAATATGTGAGTCATTTATTCTTAAAAGACGTTATATGGAATTGAGCAAGTGAATTATTAGATGTCTCCGAAGGGACAAAAGCCAGTGAATTATATGGAATTGAGCGAGTATTATGGAGTAAATAATACTCCGTACTATTATCACTATTATTTTTTGTTGAGTATCAAGTACAAAGGCCAGTATATCCAGAGGGACCAGACTTAAACTAGGACCTAATACTTATAATTTTCTTAATTTTAATCACTAAACTAGGACCTCGCTAATAAATAATAATATCATTTCGTTGTATTGCAGGAGAACTGTCCAGTCATTTCAGTTGCGTATAGTTATGATTTAGGCTTTATAAATCATACTCCGTGATAAGTAGCTATCGTTAATATTATACTATTGTGTGCTTTGTTGCTATTGATTGCTACATTTCCATCAATTTGATAATAGAACTATTATCAGTGATTAGTTAGTTGCTTTTGTTCTTGTTAGTTAGGAAAATAACAGACATGCTTAGGAATAGGATGCTGTAGTTCGGTGAATGGTGGATTAGCGCTTTGCTGTGTTCTTCAATCGGTCCCCTCCTGAATTTTCTACTTTTATGTATTCGACTATAGACTATAGACTATATGCTTCGTTTAGGAATGCCCCTTTTTTGTTTGACGAATGCTGCTGATTGCGCCACGTGCCATGAACTATAATCACTATTAACGCAATTTTGGTATGTAGATTATGATTGAGCTTTATGCAACAAAGTTATCTCTTCTAAGAAAGGTTTTGGTGAAAAAAATAAGAGATTTTGCAAAGTCACTTTATTTGATTCAATCTTCATTAAGTTTCTTTATCCAAGATAATGACAGAAGCTATACTCTTCTTAAGCTTGTAAGGTGAGTAGTTGCCTGGTTGGGTGTTAGCATGGTTCTCTGTTCTTCCGACGTGATATCATTAGAATAGAGATTATACATCTCCATAAGATAGATTTCCTAATCTGAGACGATGTCCGTATAGTATTATCCCGCCATTGTTATCATTCTATTTGACTCTAATCGATACAGTATCCTCTTCTGTAATAGATATTCATAAGAATCTGACAAAAGTTGGTTAGAACTTGGAATTACTCTTTTATTTAGGTAAGGTAAGCAATTTAAGCATTAGGCTTTAGAGTTTGTTATCAGTCGAGTTTTAGGATATCTTAAGTAGTGAATTTATCCAGGATGCTTGCAAAAATTGAAAGAATATTTTAATGCATAGCTTAAAATAGCCTTTGAAATGTGGAAATTCTCAGGTTTTAATGCATCAAGTGCAACATTTTTACGAACTTATAATTGAAAGAATATTTTGAGACCTCTTGGTCATATATGTGTCATATAAGTATTTGTGTAACACGTCGAACAAAAAAGAGAAAGATGATAATTGTATAAGGATGAAATTTATTTTACGCTTCTGAAATGACTTATCTCTCCTCCTAGTTGATGTACCCTAGACCTAGAGATGGCAATCCGGGCCAGGCTAAGGTGGGCGGCACGGGCACGGCACGAGTCCGACACGGGCACGACACGAGTCCGGCACGGGCACGACACGACACGGGTGGATAATACTGATGGCACGGGCACGACACGAACGAGTTGGAGGCGGGCCGCGGCTGCGTTTTTTGGAAATTCCCGTGCCTAGGCACGGCACGGCCCAAGCACGGAGGGTCCGACACGAACCAGGCACGGCGGGCCTGGCACGACACGGCCCGAGATTTGGTCCGTTTATTAATTATAAAATTAAATTCCATTTTTTAGTATTGTTTTTTAATTATTTAATAAAATATAGTACATTAAAAATACAAGTAATCAACTAAACAAGACATCAAGTACATTAATATTTAATAAAATATATATTTAAATCATTAATATCCATTATTTATATAAATAAAAAAGTATTTAGGAAAAAATAGTAAGGTTATTGGGCCGGCTTACGTGCTAGGCACGATTAGCCCATGGGCCAGGCATGGCCTGAGCACGAAACTGGGCGTGCCAGGAGCGGGCCGCGGCGGGGATTTGGGTGAGTGGGCCAGGCACGGCACGACACGGCTAGCCCAATATCCGTGCCTGGGCCGGGCCATTTTTTGGGAAAGGCACGATGGGCCGGCACGCGGGCTGGCCCAACACGGCCCATTGCCGACGCTACCTAGACCTATGGTATTAGAGCCGATAGTTATGTGACCTGAGTACCTGACCCATATGAATTCAAAATTGGTCCAAGCGAATGGACCGATTCCTGCTGGATAAAGGATTGATTGCAATATGTTATGTTAAGTATGAATATGTATGGTATGCTTGAGAAAGGAACCTCATATATGTGTCACAACTCACAACTCACATGTGAGTGTGCTATTATTCCTTTTTATTTTTCATTTCTTTTATTAAGGTTGAGATGGTTTAACAAGGTTAAAATTACATTTTGGTATCTTCAACTCCTGTTATATTCCCAAATTATTACCGAAAATTTCGAAATGATGTCAAATTAATCTGCCAATGATATTTTTTTTTTCTCTTATTTCAATTGAATGACAAATAGTAGTAATTAGCTCAGTTTCTTGTGGGATTAGTGTTATTATCTCGAATATTATGGGGCTAAGCTTAACCTACGCATTGGTGGGGCTTTTATCTAGTCCTTTACGGGATATAGATAGCTAAGTCGTACGTTTGTTTTTATTATCATTATGATTTGCAAATAGAAAAGATTAGAAATGATTGGTTTAAAATTATGTGGTGTGTGGCCCGGACATTTCTGCCTATAATGTTCAATCAATGAAACGCCAAATTCGTGTATCAAATTAAGAGGCATAAATTAATTGCTCTTGTTTGTTCCTAATGATTGCATGAACTATCAGATTAGTTATCTTCTTAGCTGAGTAGGTATAATGTACGCAGTTTTAGTCTCCCTTAAGATGACTATATCCGGTCAAATACCATCTCATATAAATAGATGAGATAAGGTGTGCATTTCCTACGCGTTCTACCTTGTGTCGTATCCATCTATTGACCCGTATTATTGTTTAAGAAAATATGTCCGCAATGTGTAATATATGCTTTTTAGTCTCATTTTTAAACTACATTTTTTTTTTGTTTGAACTAATTGGAACACATAATAGATTAATAGGGGACCTCATTGTATGCCTCATTTAATGGCTATCAATAATAGAGTTTGGGAGGCTCGAGCAGAGATTATACGTGAACATTCTCTATCTCGGCTTTATGTTGGCTTTTGAGTAATTCGTATTATTGATTTTACCTTCAAAGTTGTGGGTGTAGGAAAGAAAAACTATGTGTCCTTTATTATCGGTGAACTTTTATTTTACTAAAATGTGCAATAGCTTCATTTTTTTTTTTTCAAAATTTCGGTTACATGCATTATTTAGTTTAGCGTCTGGTGTTAATGAAATACATTCTCATGCATAATTTCTCTCCCTATCGTAAAAAAGGGAAAAAGCACGAACTTGATATTCGTTTCAAGATTCGCCACTAGTAAGTAAGCCTAGACTCCCCTTAAACCCAACTTGAGAATGGAGACGGGTGAGGAACAAAGAAACAAACATGTCCGGTATGTAGCTAGTGAGAACTGGAACATAACACAACTAGAGAATAACCTGTCCTAACTCCTAACGTTCGGCATATGTTTGAGTTTTATAAGCAAATAACGACCCAACAGAACCTAGTTGTTTGCTAATATTTGGGTCTGCTGAGTGTTTGTTCATCAAGAACACAAATTTTAACTTAGACGGATACTATCCGTCGAAAGTTGTAGACGAGTCAAATATCACACCACTTTCATAATAAGACAAACAATAAGTGGGATGTCATCACTTTGTCTTATTATGTAAGTGGTGACTTATTTGACCCGTCTACACTTTAGACGGATATATCCGTCTAAAGTGAGACTAATTGCATGAATAAAGTTGTGTAAGTTTGTTCGTGTTCATGAATAATATGAAAGGATAGTGATAGGGCGCCACCGGGTGACGCCCAAATTGAGTGCCACCCTCTCACAACCATTTTTAATTGAAAGGGTCCCCACTCACCTCATGTGAGAGGGTGGCGCCCAAATTGGGTGTCACCGGGTGGCGCCATTTCATTTTCCAATATGAAATGGGGACTGTATACAGGTCATTAATGGTGATATGACATTAAATTTAATAATGCTATGTAAATGATGATAATTAATGATGCTTCATTACCTTATCATTGTCTGTATCTAAAATAGTACTCCCCCTTCAAATACCTATTTTTGCACCATTTTCTCTGAATGGCAAAGTATTTCTCAATTTCTAAACTTTCCATTTCGAGACACCTTTTTGACATTGTTTATTAGTTTAAGTGAGAGTCATTACCAACTTTTTCATTGTTTATTAATTAAAATCGTAAACAGTATAATCCACTATCAACTTTAGCATTACTTTTTCATTGTTTATTACTTTCCTTATTCTTTGTGCCCAAATGAAATGGGGCAAAAATTAATATTCGGAGGAGTACCTTGGTTCATAGTCTTAGAATTGTACATCACGTGACATTTCTGCATATGCATGATTGCATGGGTTCACGTTCTCATTGTTAAAAGAAAAATTTGTGTGTCGAGAACCATACTTTTTACACCTAAGTATTTATAATATTTTATTTGATGGATTACCTTTAGGGGTAAGGACGACGATCCTTCCGGAGACGACAAGAACTTTTCTAGTTAATAACACAAAACCATTCAAAAATAAAATAAAATTAGGGATCTGTAGGTCTCTTTCTCTTTAGTCTTTTACACTAATCTTTTTCTTACCGTAAAAATTACTAGTAAAGTTTTAACACAATTACTAAGAAAATAAGATAAATGCCAAGTATCGCTCTGATTGGTTTAATCATAGCCTCTTACGTTAATTTAGAGCTATCCACCTCTAGTTGTAGATAATTTCACCGTGATTGTTGGTCTTCTCTAAACCTAGAAAAGTAACTAGCTTGATCTCGTAAACACGAATCGTGTGACTATGACCTAATTCTTTCCGTATATTGCCTCAATCTTATATAATGGTAGAGTCAGGCGGGGACTAAACGGGTGGTACCCTCCCGCCTCTGCTGAATAATGAAAAATTGTAATTTATTTTCGATTTTCTTCCCATGTTTTTTACTCTATTACACTAGTGATTGACTGTTACTGGAATATTGCGCATCCTTAACGTAAAATTCTGGTGTAACCAATGATCTTTTAACTTTTAAGGACCCAATACATACACGTAGACATAAATATATATAATGGCGGCGCACATCAATGGAGTTAGCGTACCAGATCGTATATCAATGGCTTGCTGCCTAAGAACTCGCTGTGAGTTGTCATCTCCTTCTCAATCTCTCACACTCTTGGTTTATATCATTGGTGTTTCGTCATTACACACGTGTCCCTTGTCCTACCTACTCATTGCTGAATCGGACACATACGTCAATCTTGTACACCAATTCATATATACTCTTTAGTCCTACTATACTCATGATGCTTGTGTTACTCGTATTATTATATTGTTTGGAAAAATTATTTGTATCAACACTATTTAAAATGGCCGACTTAAACCATATCTTAATTTTCTAAAATCCAAAATGTCTGTATCATTCTTAGGCCCCGTTCTTTTCAACTTAATGTCAGGTCAGTTCAGCTTCATTTAGTCCAGTTTAGTTTAACTCTTTTCTTCACAAATTAACTCTTTACTTCAGTTTAGTTCAGCTCCATTAAGTTTTGTTCTGTTTAATTTAGCTCTTATCTTCACAAATTAACTCTTTACTTCAGTTCAATTAGTTCCATTAAGTTCAGTTAAGTATAGTATAAACAGTTTCAGTTCAAAAAAACTGGGCCTTAGTTGTCTAATCTATATTGACATGGAAAAGTTATTCTGTTTGAGACAATTTAAGTTGAGAAGTTGATAAGTTAAGATAAAACTGTAATTTTAAGACCCAAAATTACTAATCTAATGCAAATGACACGAATCTAACGTGAATTGAGCATACATGAATTCGATTTAAATGACATGATTGTTGGGTCTAATTGTATGTCATGTTATGAACATGAATACTCTTGCTGCTGATAATTGCAGATGTCAGTTAGTTTACGTGATAATTTGAGTTCCAACACCGTCAACATAATATAGGTCCTTGTGTTGGTGATAATTAACCCCAAAGGATTGAAAGAGATTGAGAAATGTTTTACCCATGCAATGTACAAAATTAGGTTTCAGGGAATTGCTAATTATGTAGTCTTAGATTTAATTTAGTGTAAGAACAAGGTCAAATTATTCCCATTGTGCCTAACATGATAGTAGTTTTTCAATAGTGAACTAGGATAAGCCAAAATGAAGGTTTATATCAAAATCAAATCTTGCATATTATTCTATACATGTTGGTTGATGTTGCGTTGAGATTTAACATTTATGTTCAATCATTATTATACACGTATGCAAGACTTATTAAAACATTATTGTTATTGAACTTGTACGTACTCGTTTGATTGATCAAGAAATTCATGCTTCATATGATTTGATATAAAAAGTTTGATTGTTAGATAAAAATTTAATTAGTTACTCGTATGTCTTAGTCCGTCTATGTACCCAAAATGTTCTTATCTGAAATTTTTGTGATGAGAAATCTAATATCTTCCAATAAAAAGCATTTTCCTTTAACGCTGGCATTGTTCATGTTCAAGCGTCTTGTGTTTGGAAGATTTCCTCTAAAACTTTCATGGCTTTGTATGGACAACTTAGTTAAAACAAGTATAGTCTCAATATTTTGTGGCTTGCTATGAAATTGACAATTGTTTGTGGAAACCTAATTAGCAATAGCGGAACCAGGATTTGGTCGAGGGAGGCGCACAATTTCAGTGAGAGTAAGTGAGGGTAAATAATACTGTAATACAATATACAATTGGTCTCCCTTGTGACGGGTTACCATTTGTGACGGATATTTTGTGAGATAAAATGGTAACAAAATGGGTTAGTGGAGAAAGGGGACCACATGAATAGTGTTGCAGAGAGAGAAAAAAGTGGACATTGTGAGGTAAAATGGTATCCGTCTTGAAATTTCACATGACGGATATGTATACGCTATCTTTCAATGAGAATTTGTTTACAATATATACTTCAGTAAAGTAGTTTAGAAACCTTACTTTTTCCTTGTTCAAGTGGGGGTCACCGTCCCTACTAGTTCCCATCTCGCCCCTCCGCTTAGGGGTGTTCATTGGTCCGGGACCGGACCGAACCGGACCAAACTCTCTTGACTGAAGACCAAAGAAGAGTTAAGAAGTGGACCGAGGACCAGACCATATTAATATTGGTCCGGTCCGGTCTGGATCATAAAAACACGTGGACCGGACCGGACCGGACCGTACCAAATGGACCAGAGTGGACCAAATATTATTGTCGTTGACATGTTTTAGCATATAAAACTATAACTCGAGAAGTTCGTAATGATCAAACTAAACAACATTATTTTCTTACTAGATTTAATTACTTAATTACACATCTTATAATACGTGTAAACAAAGTAGAAAATAAAATCAATAATATTACAAATTTAAAAATTCTTTTATTACATAACTTCGGTCCATGGTCCGGTCCGTGGTCTATTCGGTTTGGTCCAGAACCGGATCGAAGACCAAAGTAGAGTAAATAGGTGGTTCGTGGACCGGACCAAACAAAATTCAGTCTGGACCAAATGGTCCGATTTAATCTGGTCTTTGGTCCGGACCATTGAGTGAACAACCCTACATCCGCTGCTAATTGTCTGCATGTTGAGTACAATATATGTCAGTTGGACTTGGGTTAATTCCTTTACACAGCTTATTCATGCAGAAACACATTTTATCAGTGCATGCACTTATTGGTGTTTAGTGTAGACTATGGAGGATGTTGTATTTGAACCTCCCATTTACTTATTTTTTGTAAAATATAAAATAGTTAATTTTTCTCCTAAACAAATTTCTAGAAAACCACTAATTACAGCCTAAGCTAGTAGATTTATCAAACTTGACTAATAGTTTATCTTACGATGTTTCAACAAGTTATTTTGGAGTATTGATGTTACATTTTAGTTGGGTATTCAAAATATGTGGAATAAATTTATTATTGATGAACAGTAGCATTGATTTGGTCTCGAACATTTGTTTTAAGGTATAAAGTGTTGATTAGGTCTTAAACTAATATTCCCTCTGTCACGGTCATTTGTTGTCATTTTCCATTTTTGGGTATCTCGGTCATTTGTTGTCCTTTCTATTTTAAGAATGAACTTGATGAGTAATTTGATCATTCTCATTCAATTTGTTCCACTTGTCATTTAGTTATTGCTCATCTCCTCTTTCCTTGGTCTTTGTGCCAAAACCAAAGGACAGCAATTGACCGGGATGGAGGGAGTTAATTTAGATTTCTGGTTTAGATGATCTTCTTACATGTCGTCAGCATCTGAAAATGTGAGAATCTCGAGCTTTTTGGGCCGGATAAATTTTGACAAGTCTACAGCTTTAGTCTCTTCCAATATGACCAAAAACTCTTAACTCTTAACTCTTAAGGCATATGCTTATAGGAGTATGTAGGAAAATACATGACAATAATGACAATATATGCTCAAACTCGTAGACATTCCTTCCTTCTCTATATTTTCAAACCATTGGTCGAATTTTCATGACATGGTCAGCCACCTACAATTTCATAACTAACATTGAAAGTGACTATTGTATTCATTTTATTTCTCCACAAGGTTTTAAGTTAGGCGTAATCTAGAGTGGTTGACATACCAGCTTTCATATAGTTATCCGAAGAAAAAAAAAAAACTTATATAGTCGAGATGGTCTGTCCCACTTTTGTGTTTCATTCTGTCCCATAATACGGAGCATCCCACTTTGAATGTTTAGTTTCTCCCTTTGAATTCTTACCGTTAGAGTTGGCTAATGATACTGGCTGGCATGGCCCATTTATGAACCGGCTTTTGACAAGCCCGCCAGTCTGCACCGAAACATAACCACTGTTAATGGATGAAGTTTCGGTGCACTTGAATCCGATTCATTATCAACCCAATGGAGAGGGCCTTAAAAAAGTACTCCCTCCAATTTTTTAGAATTGCTCCATTTAATTAAAATACTCCTCACAAATCTTTAAAAAATCGGAGTTTTAAAGAATCCGAGGTAATAAGGATTTTGGCCCTACGAAGACTATATATAATAAAAATAGGGTGGGCCTGTTTCACATAAGCCACTGGAATTGGCCATCTTAGCTCTGGCAATAGGCATTGCCTGAAACTACGTCCAGTGTTCATTGCAAAACCTTTTTTTTTTTTTTTTTTTTTTGCTGTAATGGTGAATTGCATTAAATTCGAAGAAAAACAACTTTATAGTATAGTAAAGGGGCGGATCAAGGGAAATGCTTTATTTGTTAACCCCCTTTTTTTTGTTTGATGACGAGGGGTTGAATCCCCCCGGGTCCATGCATTCCCGCACCACCACATGGACTATGTAAGCCACCCCTTCGGGGGCTGCAGTGGCCAAGTGATCATCGCCCCAGCTGGTAGTCGAACCCGGGACCTCATTGTTAACCCCTTTTACTAAAATGTATGTATATTGTGGAGTTTTATAGGATGTCTGAAGGTTTCTGATAATGTTTCATGTCAACCGAGCCCAAATCACTTTGAGACTAAAGCTATGATATTATTGTATTTTATTGACCCCAATATTTTTATTTAAAATCGCACTTCTTTTTTTTAACACATTCATGCAACAATTGAAGTAATAGTCATCTCTATACTTCCATTAACTATGGTGTACTAATCAAAGTGGCTTGAATGTAGTGGAGCGCGGAATTATCTCAAAGTGTTGAAATTTCGACGAATTATGAGGTTCCGGATTCGACTCCCTACATGAGAGTGCTACGATATCCACCTGCCATCAAGGGCAACCTTGATGATTAACTGGTCCCATGTTTGCAGGATATTTGGATGTCCTTTTACTTGTCCAAAAAAACTATTGTGTACAAAATCTAATAGATAGCACTTAACATCAACTTGATCATGAAGTTGATAATAATTATTTAACTAACGGACCCACAATGTATGTTTCTTGAGCTTGTGAAACAAACCTCTTTGCATGCATAGTTTTATCAACTAATTGCATTTTTTCTGTCATTTTCGGGCTAAATCCTCTCAATTAAAAGTCCTATAAAAAGGTAAAATGTGTAGAAGAAGCAGTTAAGACATTTTACGCTTCATTCCAAACTTACCGTTAAGCAATCAAAAGCCTTTTTCCTGCTTTTAAATTAAAGGGATTACCTAGCCGTACTATTAGCCTATGTAGCTCCCAATTATTTTGGCTGCCTTTTTCAACAAGAATATACAACTCATTATCATTTGCTATTTTGCTTAGCCTAATGCTACATTTTACCAATAGATTGTAATTTTTTCCAGTGTCAAATGTGCTGCAAGGACAATACAATATCGAAGGTGAGAGAATACAAATTTGGGATCTATTGTTCATTATACTTTCATCTTAATCACTAGGCTAAGACTTATTCGGTAATAGATTGAATATAATGTAGGGGTGTACACTGGGCTGGGCTGGGCTGGGCTGGAGTGTCATTTGTGGCCCAGGCCCGACACAAAAAAGGGTCGGGCTGGGCTGTGCCGGGATGGGCTCCATAATGTCTAGCCCGAGCCCGACCCATATAGTGTTTTTTGCGGGCCAAGCCGGGCTAGACCAGAAATTTGGGGCGGGCTGGCTGGGCTAGGAAAAACCGACCCAATAATGCGGGCTGGGTCGGGCTGGGTTGAACTGGCCCGCACCGTTGAACAGCTCTAATATAATGTGTGTGAATTGAGACTTTTGTGAAAAAAATGAATTAATGTAGGGCTAGGAAAAACCGGCCCACTAATGTGGGCTGGGTCGGGCTGGGTTGAACTGGCCCGCACCGTTGAACAGCTCTAATATAATGTGTGTGAATTGAGACTTTTGTGAAAAAAATGAATTAATGTAGGGCTAGGAAAAACTGGCCCACTAATGCGGGTTGGGTCGGGCTGGGTTGAACTGGCCCGCACCGTTGAACAACTCTAATATAATGTGTGTGAATTGAGACTTTTGTGAAAAAAATGAATTAATGTAGGGCTAGGAAAAACCGGCCCACTAATGCGGGCTGGGTTGGGCTGGGTTGAACTGGCCCGCACCGTTGAACAGCTCTAATATAATGTGTGTGAATTGAGACTTTTGTGAAAAAAATGAATTAATGTAGGGCTAGGAAAAACCGGCCCACTAATGCGGGCTGGGTTGAACTGGCCCGCACCGTTGAACAGCTCTAATATAATGTGTGTGAATTGAGACTTTTGTGAAAAAAATGAATTAATGTAGGTCATTTGGACACTAATATTTACTCCCTCCGTCCCGGTCATTTGTTGTTCTTTTCCATTTTGGGGTGTCTCGGTCATTTTTTTGTCTTTTCTATTTTAAGAATAAATTTGATTAGTAATTTGATCATTTGCACTCAATTTTTTTTTTTTTTTTTTTTTTTTTTGACAACGGAGGAGAATAACTTACAATGTTCGACAGACAACGTAAGCTACTCGACTAGGTAGCACCAGACTATCAACAACTAAATCTAGCACTACTAAGCCAATCCTAAAACATACATAGACAATATTTAAAAATAAAGCATCATCATAAAGATAAACTAGATCCGCGATGATATGATGGGAAGAGGCGGAGGAATGGCCATGAACAACCGATCCAGCATCCCAAGCACACTTGACTTCCAGAATCCATCGACGCGAGCAAGCCTTAGAGCGGCAATGACAAGGTGTACTTCCGCTCTTGCGAAAAGAACGAAGAAAGACAAAGTGATGAGCGATACGACGAAGTCTGCCATCGGCGGAGATAAATCTCCTACACCTTAGAAATCGAACCCTTTGGCCCGGCGACCAACACACCAAGGAAGCCAAAATACAAAGGAGGGAGGACAAAGGTAGCCTAATAACCCAAATCCAGACAGTAGAGTCCACAAGTCGACGTCTTCTGTCAAACCCAATCCTCATCTTACTACTAAAAAACCCTATGAAGATTACGGGACAGGACACCCATAAACAAAGGGAGTTTATTATTGAAAAAAACAGGAAATAACAGCAAGAAAGGTAAAACATCAGATGGAAGCGGAAACCACCACATCCGCTCCAACCAACGACACTTCCAAAGACCCGATTTCACCCAACCCAACCCGCCTCTAAACCAACACAAGGGGAGCCAGACAACCACGATCAACCTCCGACAAAGGAGAAACGACCACACCATAAAAACCACATAAGGCACAAACGGCTCAGCAAAGATCTACACTTCAGAAATGCCAAAAGCGGCCGAAACACAAAAGCACCCCCCCAGGACCGTTGGTCTGCATACAACCACCCAAGCCAAACGAAATCACACAAAACCACTCAGAAACGCCGGACACAACACAGAAACGATGCCCGTTTCACCAACTGACACCTCCCAGGACCACCGCCACACAAGCAAAAAGAGCAAAACAGAAAAAACAGACAGCCACAAGAGGTAAAGGGCAAGGGAACGATAGGTGGGGGGAATGGGGGGATCACCAAATCAGACCCAAACACTACCACAAAGAGAACGGAGCAGACGAATGAGCTATGCTCATCGACACAGACAGACAAACAAAAAAACAATCGATCCAACCCAGAGGTGGGGGGAATGGGGGGATCACCTCTGGGAAGGGAACGACGGTGACAGGACAAGGGACGGAGGGACGAGACCGATCAGCCGGAAACAACCAGGGGAAGGGACAAACGGGTCGCGCGCAGAGCTTCAACGACAGGACAGGGGACCAAATGATCGGCCTTGAACAGATCATCAAGAAGGAAGATCGTCACCGCCGACAGACCACCGGCACACAACGGCCGTCGAAGACGAAGAGGAGATCGATCGAAGCTAAACGGCCGACATCAAAGGAGAGGCAGGGGCAATCGCCGGAGTTAGGCCAAGGGAAGAGCCTAACTCCGGCGAAGGGAAGGGAGAAACCGAGGAGGAAGTGCGTGGCTAGGGGAGGCGGCAGTTCAAAAAATTAGGGTTTTGTTTTCTTTTTAGAGAGAGGATCTTTTAGAGAGAGAGGCTAGAGCAATTTTTTAATCGGTTTTGATCAGCCGGCACTCAATTTATTCCACTTGTCAATTAGCAATTGGCCCCCTCCCCTTTCCTTGGTCTTTGTGCCAAAACCAAAGGACAACAAATGACCGGGACGAAGGGAGTATATGGTAATCCGATGGGTAACTAGGATAGCATGGTGTAGCAAGAAAATTGGGTCATAACGTAAAATTCATGAACAATTAGTAATCATTGGTGGAATCTTATATGACAAAAGAAACTAATTATGGTGCTGTTTTGCCAAGCTTAAAAAGTGTTTTTATAATTGAAAATGTAGTAGCTTGGCCAAATATGTTAATTAGAGAGTTTTAAAAGTGCTTTTGAGAAGTTAAAAACTGATTATTCACCCCCAAAAGTAGAAGTAGATATTTACTGCTTCTACTTCTACTTTTTACATAATGAACCAAATAAGCAAACAAAAGTTGTATTAAAGTAGTTAGGCCAAGCATATAAATTTTGTGAGAAACCGCTTTTTCAAAAGTATGGCCAAACAACTAAAACTTTTCCGAAAAGTAACTTGTGAATAAACTCCTTTTAAAAAGAAAAAATCATTTTCCATAAGTAAGGCCAAATAACGCCTATATATATATATATAGATCTTATACGGTAAGATTATATAAATATCTGTCACGGAACTCTTATTTCAAGGTATTATAGTTGTTTGTAATAAACAAAAAGTGTTGCATTAATGTTGGTTCGAGTCTAGTTTTTACACTTCTACATAGGACTTAGTCTAATGTTATTTATAGGGTGATTCAATTTGTGTAGTTTATTTGATTTCGCAAACAGATAGTTTTTCCTTTTGTCGAAAGGGTTCCAAAATCTGTAATCCTAGCTGATTTTGTTTTTGGTTAACATACATTTTAGTGCATAAATTATTATACGATACACTATCAAGTAATTAAACTTAATTAATGTCAGAATTATTTATTTTCTCTAAGATCCGCCACCTGTAATTTTGTAAAGAGGAGACAGCTAATGATAAGTGAATGAGAAGCTAGAGTGCTTTAACAAGTACAGTAGTCGAGCAAATTTGTCAAATGCCACCATTAACACTTGAGTGCTTAAAAGTCAGGAATCTAAATGACAGCTATAACTGGTTGGAGTGGACAACCATGAATTTTCCTATGTAGAGATGAAGACGCGGAATATATGATACGATCAACGAAAAAGTTTGAAGGATCTATCACAATTTGTGAATAAAGTACTTTATTTATGTGTAACAAACTCTGTTGCAAATTTTATTTGTGTCAGTATTCCCACCATATATGCCCGACTTTGATCAAAAGTATAATTCGCTATTTAACATCACAAATTTTCAGACGGACACTATCCGTCTATATGTATAGACGGATACCATTTCCCCTCACCAAATACCCATTTGTCATAAAGTGAGAAGCACATGGGGGGTGCCCCACCTTGTCCTCCCTACCCATTTTATTAGAGGTCTTTACCCGTCTATACGCCTCACCCGTCTATACCAAGACCTATTGATTTAACATAGTATGAAAATGACGAATAATAATTAATAATACTTCGTATTTGTTTAAAGCGGTTTTGTATAAGTGTTATTATATTCTGTTTGTTTCGGCTGAAATTGAACTGAAGTAAGAGCTAATTTGTGAAGAGATTAGTTGGACTAAATTGAATTGAATTGAATTAAACTGAATAGAGCTGAATTGAACTGAAGTAAGAGCTAATTTATGAAGAGATTAGTTGAACTAAATTGAATTGAATTGAATAAAGCTAAACTGAAGTGAAATGAACTGAAATTAAGTTCTAAAGAATAGAGCTTAAGAGTTAATTTATAAAGAGATGAGATAAATTGAACTGAATAAAATTGGAACTGAAATGAGCTGAAATTAATTTAAAAAAAAAAGAGCGTAAGTCGTGTATGTTTTAAAAACTATTTATGTCTCGGTCAATTCGTTACTCTATCCTTATTTTATGTCTCTTAGGCATTTCTTTATTCTGAAGTTTATCCGGTGCATATTAGAAGTAGTTGGGAATTCTCCCGTCGTCCAAAAAAAAAAACATTCATTTTCTTTCCCATGAAGAAAACAAGATGACTTGAACTTGACAAAATCATTATAAAGTCAAAATAAATAACTTAGCTTGATCATTTGATATCCAAAAAATAAATAAATGCCACGATTATAGACAGAATTGATTGTACTATCAATTTCATGCTGTAATATGCGCGTATTTTTGTTTGTAAGGGTCATTATCTATAATCAATGGGGTTCTATGCATGCATAGGACGAGACATTTTACATACATTTTTTCTGGCTATCTCAGATTGTCTCACTCTGAATCATTACATGATTCTTAGTATTTTCATTTCTCTAAAGAGTTCATAGTTTTTTGGATTATTTATTAGTAGGGAGATGACACGTTTTAGGGAACAATTAATAAATAATCATGTCAATTAAGATGGAATCCTTTTTGTTCATATATATAGTAGTTCTATAAATTTATGGCACCGTGATTAAAATGTCTTAAGTAAGTGAAAATTGAGAAAAACGGAAATTCATAATAAGGGGAAATTTGTAATCTTGCGATTTTATGAGAATAACTATTGAACTGAGCTAAACTAAGCTGAAGTGAAAAATTAAAATCGAAATAAATTTATAAGATCTGAACTAAACTGAATTCCAATAAACTCACCATATCTTAACTGATATATTGAACTTAGTTAGTTAGGCATCGTTTGGTTGCCACTGGAAATGTGAGGGAATTCGAAAATCCCATGAATTGGAAAAACTGAAGATGTTCAGTTAGTTTGAAATTTCTGTGTCCATTCAATTCTTACATGTCAACCAAACGTCTTTTTTTTTTTTTTTTTGAAACCAACAGCCCAAAGGCTTTACTCCATTACTAACTTATCAAAACGAACAGCAGAGTTTGCAGACGAATGGTAATACATCATCCCATACAACTTTACCCGACACACGAGGAACACAATGAGCTAAAGCATGAGCTACACAGTTATTGTTACGAGACACATGTGACCAAATGACCGACTGAAACTTAGTACTGCACAGAAGAATGTCTTCGATCAAGAGTGCGAAGCCACTTCGTCCCGTCTTCCTATCTTTAAGAGCTTCGATAACCTGTAAGCAATCGCTCTCAACTTCAACATTTTGAATCCCTCGCTGCACCGCCTCCTCCAGCCCATCAAGCACCGCGCACGCCTCAGCCACAGGAACCTCCCAACTTTGCTCTCGACCCGTTGACACGCCCCACATCACATCTCCATTGGAATCCCTACACACGACCCCCGTAGTTACTCCTACGCCCTCCTGTATTCCCGCGTCAACATTAATTTTGGCATACCCAAGCCGCGCTCCCTTCCACCCTCCTTCCTCCCTCTCCCCATTCGTCAATCTTCTCACGCCCACTGTACCCCGAGCCGCCTCTCCACAGTCCCCCACCCCCTCATTTATCACGTCCCTAGCCCTTCTCACAACTTGCTCCGGGTCAACTGGAATGTTGTCAAAGATGACCTTATTACGGTGTTCCCAGATAGCCCAGCATCCCACCATCAATTTGACACCCTCCGTCACACACATCTCCTGCCAACAAGCCTCCACCCATTCCTTCACATCGCTCCCTTGTTGCTCCGCCACGCCCTCAACCCCCAAGCCATCCCATACCCACTTCGCCACCCCACAATCCCGGAACAAATGTAAACTAGATTCAACAGAAGAAAGACATAAAGAACAACAAGTAGACTCACCTCCAACTCGTGCCACAATGTTCGCCCTCGTAGCTAAAGCTTCGCTACACAGTTGCCAAAAGAAGAGTTTCACGCGAGGCCAAACCGAAAAGCTCCACAGCCGCTTCCAAAGTCGCTTGACTCTATTACCATCCGAGCTATCAGCCACATCCCCCACGTCCCCAGCCAGCATCTTATACGCGCTCCGAACGGTCAACCAAACGTCTTTTTGGTAATTCACATGAATTACCCAATTCACGTGTTTTTGAAATTAACGGGGGATTAATTCCGCCATGACAACCAAACGACACCTTAGTTGTCGTTCTCTGGACCTCGCAGACTCGCAGTATTCATAGGCGTAGGCGTGTGGCGGAGGTCGTGCCAATGGAGCCAAGGAGCAACCTTTATTATTAATAATAAATGAACTTGCATATTGGAATCCCATAATTCTAACAAATACTACGTAATAGTGTATTATTATCTCTCAATTGCAGTATACGAATCATATGTACATGTATCTTATTGATTCTCTTTGGTTTCTAGCTAGCTCCTTGTATGCAACCCTAATGTATGTGTATATACTTCCTCTGTTTCGGTTATTTGTTGTCCTATCTTATCATTAGTCCCCTCTCTTTTCTTGATCTTTGTGCCAAAACCAAAGGACAACAATTGACCGGACGAAAGGAGTACATCAATAATACTTGTGCAATTTTCACACACTTGTCGCAATCACAAAATCTCATTGAAGACCGGGACTATCCGTCACAAGCTGAAAACGGATAGTGCCCCTCTCACAATAAAGTGGCACTATCCTGCCTTCCACTTGCCTTATTGTGAGAGGATCACTATCCGTCTTCAGCTTGTGACGGATAGTACCCGTCACAAGCAAGACCAACTGTATCGCAATAATGATTTTCCTGATGTTGTATGCCCGCATACAAAGGCGCCTGTATATGTTGAAGTTCATTGTTAGCCCTATGTGTTTTATAGAGTATACCAATAATTCCCTTACTAGTCTATAGACAATTGCAAGTTGGAAGAATATTGGGAAATTCTTGTTTACACTCGCACTAGTTTAGACCCCGTGCATTATATGCACGATATTTAAAATTTAATATTTTTATAAAATTATTTATATAATATTGATACCTTATAATTGCTTACATTGTCATCATTGTACTTTGCTAGGATAAATAAAAGCTAAAACTGAAGATTATTTAAGAGAATTGAGTAATAAGTTGAAATATTTTCTAATGAAAATATTTTTATAGCATAAAACTAAAGAGTTTCAAGTTATACTTTTTTTTTTTTTTTTTCAATTTTCTTTGTCATGAAAGTAATAACAACTATCATTTTATACAGGGTCAACTCATCATCTAATAATACGATCAATAAAAGATTTAGTAATTTATAATTTTATATCAATTTTTTTATTTTAATTAAAATAATATAGTTTAGAGTTTAGTGAAAATAATCTAATTTGAAGAAAAGATTAATTTTAATGAAAATGTAATAGATGAATTAAATTGTAATTGTTAATTTTCTTATTTAGTAAATGAACATAATTATCATTAGTTTCCTTTTTTGATAATATGCTTTTTGGCGGGAAAATAATTGAGTTCACCTATTCATTTAGTAAATAGAGGATATACCATGCATAGTAATTCTCCATTAAAAAAATTACAGTTTCATTATTTAGTGGGTACGTTAATACTCCCTCCATTAAAATTTTATCACCCCGCTTCTCCAATATATGTGAAGAGTATTATACTGAAGTGAGGTGATAAAAATTTGTGGGAGTATGGGGAACAATTAGTGTTTACTAATTATGGAATAACCGCAGAATTATAGGCTTCTACTAGAATAATATGAAATATATCCTCTATTGTTGGAGTGGCAGCGGAAATTATAGGCTTCTAATAGAATAATATGAAATATATCCTCACTAAAGTTGAACAAGAAATAATATAGTCAATCAATAAACTTGTATGAAGAAATATAAATGTCTACGAAGAAAGATTGATTTTGCTAATAATCTACTCACTTTGTTACACTCTATTTGTTGTGTAGTTTTTGTTTTGATTAAACACTACAAAACTTCTGAACATTTTATAGTAACTTAGACGCTAATTATTATGTGGTCATTACCTCACACAATTACAAAACCTAAATTCATTTTTACTTCAATTCACTTTTCAGAGTACGCCAATAATTTCTTTAGGTCATGTTATTTTCGGTTGATATATAGGAGTTGATCTGGAGTAATCTAAAATAGAGCTGAGCTAAACTGATGAATAGAGCCGATCGGAACTATAAGAGTTATTGTTCCGGGTGTAATTCCAGAGCAGATGTTTGTTATCACTCGTAGCTAGTAGAATGATGTCCTTGCTTGAATCCTCCTTGCAGTCTCCTGAAACGATGAACAAACTGAGGGCTCGGCTTTGGCCGAGCGTACTCACTCCGACGCTCAAGTCAGTGAACTTAGAGAGAGGTGGTTATAACTTGGCTAAGAGTATTTTGTAGAGAGATAAGGAAGATATTACCAGATGAATAGTGGTTATTAGGTCAATTTGTGGATCCTTTCCTCAATGAAGGTTGAGGAGTATTTATAGGCATTCACCTTTTGTCACGTAGTGGCCAAGTGGCCAAATGGCTATCAGGTGAAAAGACCGTTATACCCTCGGCCGATGGACCTGTGGCAGGCTCGCCGAGGGTCTTGGATATGAGTACGCAGATTTGTGTCCCTACCGGCGAGTTGTCCGCCGAGACCGGTGACCGGCCGATGGGCTTCACCGCTAGACTGTCTAAGTCGCCGACTTTCTTTGTGGATACCCTTGACCTTGCTCAATATGTTGACTTGGTCATCGGTGCAGAATATGCCCCATCAATTTGCCCCCAGCGTAGTCTATGCCGTGGTATGGGCTCCGATGTATGTTGAGCGTATATTCTGCGCAAGTATTTTTGCAAAATTTTTGGTATCGGCTTCTTCTGAAGCATCGGCGTGGTTCTTTGTTAGGCCGTACCATATATCCCCCCTCCACATGGATGCGTAAAGGGTATCCGATGTGGGAAATAATGTGACGGTGGCCGAGACCAGGGCTGAGAGTGCCGGTTATTTTTGATTTCCCACAGACGGCGCCAATTGTTCCGGGTGTAATTCCAGAGCAGATGTTTGTTACCACTCGTAGCTAGTAGAATGATGTCCTTGCTTGAATCCTCCTTCCAGTCTCCTGAAACGATGAACAAACTGAGAGCTCGGCTTTGGCCGAGCGTACTCACTCCGACGCTCAAGTCAGTGAACTTAGAGAGAGGTGGTTATAACTTGGCTAAGAGTATTTTGTAGAGAGATAAGGAAGATATTACCAGATGAATAGTGGTTATTAGGTCAATTTGTGGATCCTTTCCTCAATGAAGGTTGAGGAGTATTTATAGGCATTCACCTTTTGTCACGTAGTAGCCAAGTGGCCAAATGGCTATCAGGTGAAAAGACCGTTATACCCTCGGCCGATGGACTGTGGCGGCTCTCGCCGAGGGTCTTGGATATGAGTACGCAGATTTGTGTCCCTTTGGCGAGTTATCCGCCGAGACCCGGTGATCGGCCGATGGGCTTCACCGGCTAGACTGTCTAAGTCGCTGACTTTGCTGTGGATACCCTTGACCTTGCTCAATATGTTGACTTGGTCATCGGTGCAGAATATGCCCCATCAGTTATAATTTGTGAAGAGATAAACTGAATTAAACTGAATGAAGTTGAACTGAACTGAACGAAGCTAAACTGAACTGAATAGAGCTAAGTTGAGCTGAAATGATCTGAGATCAAGTCAGAAAGAACAGAACCTTAGGCCCTATTCTTTTGGACTGAAAATGTCTGAACTGAACTGAAATGAACTTAATGGACCTGACTTGAATTGAACTTATAAGATACTCCCTCCTATTCTACATAACCTTCCCTCTTTCCTTTTTCATCTATTCACAATACCTTCCCTCTTTCCTTATTTAGTAAAGTTTTATACTTATTTTAATCACCTTACCTCACAACAATACCCCACAATACCCATATTTTATCTTATTTTAATCACCTTACTCCACAAAAATACTTATTTTAATCACCTCACCCCACAATAATACCCCACAATACCTTCTCTCTTTCCAATTATCTCACCCCACCACAATACTTTAACTTATTTAATTCAAACACCCTTAATTCCCGTGCCACCACCAATGAATAGGGAAGGTTATCGGGAATAGGAGGGAGTAGTAAAATATTCTCCTTACCAAGAAAATAATCTACCTTCCTAATTCTATTAGGAAATAAGCATCTTTTCTAATACGCTATTAATATTAATTAATACGGAGTATAAGAAAAACTCTCCCTCCTTTGACAAGAAACGAACATCCTATCATGTCTAAAACTCTAAATTTATTTTTTTCATATAAAACCTATTTCTTAACATAGGTGTATAGACATCAGCATCTAAGACGGGTCTTAAACAGAAATCATTACTTATTCGGTTGCATATATAGTCGCATCTATAATCCATGCAAAAAAAACGATAACGGTCATATTATCTTAAGAATGAAACTAAGCATGAATACATGGCTGGTAGTTATTCGAGTATAATCCCATCATACGCGCCAAAATAATGATTAGTATTCTTCCGTAGTAGGGCATGCATGCAACACATAAAGACAACACTAATCAACTTCTTAATATTAAATAATTCAACAAGATAATCTACAGACGCCAACTTCTTACATCCATATATTATGAGAAAAGATTGATATAATGTCTTGCACTCACGGTAAATATAGTAATATACTCCATCCGTTTTGATCATTTATTTACCTTTATTTTTGGCACAGACATTAAAGAGAGGGAAGGGGATCATTTGCGGGTAGTAGTATTAAATGAAAACGGACAATAATCCAAGTGGAGGATCAAATTAAATGAATAAGACACCTTAAAATGAAATAGGTAAACAAATATCCGGGACAGAGGGAATAGCTAATAGCGGCAAATTGAAAAATATGAATGCATGTATACTATTTTAACTTTTAAGTATTTCCAGTGTAATTACTAGTATGAGTTTTATAATTTTTCTTATATAATATTATTAGATTGACAACAATTTTAATCTCTAACTTGAACAAGTACCCGTTATAGATTTAAAAAAAAATTAAAACATTTATGGTGATGGTATCAAAACCTCGACACCTGAGGTCTGAACTCTGAAGTACAGATCTCAGGAATCTTTTGTTCTTACATGTAATTTCAGCCCAAGGTATGAAAGGAAGGACATTTTTCACAATATACTAGTTAGACCCGTTGAAACCATTATTTACTAAATCAAACCAACAAAGTTTACATGCCATCAATATATATTTCGAAAAAAAATATAATGATCAAGGTTGATCTCAAATTATCAATAAATCTCTAGCATCTGATCATAACTTGAATTTGTTTAATACATATATATCCATCTCAACTTAAAACGGGACAAATAGAATATATAAGAGAAAAGCATAGTATCTTACTAACAAAAACCTTGCCTTATCTATTTAAGTGGAACGAATATACTCGTCTTAAAGGACATCAACTGATAATTAAGAGGAAGATAATTTATTTATTTATATAATAGTAGTACGTAGTATTGACTATTAAGTAGTACTGCTCCCGTTATACCAACAACAGTTTTATTTAACAAATAAATACAAGTAGGATATTCTCACGTATAAGTTAAGTCGAGAAAATTAAAATTTTAAAAAATGTGACGTCATGGACAATGACTTAAAATTCTCCAAATCGACATGAAGAAATACTCATGAAAAATAGACTAATTTTCAAAAAACAAATAGCAAAAAGACAGATGTACATCTATCACTACCTACTTACTTAGCCAATAGCCTAATTTTGGAATATATATTACACGTAGCTTTTTATGCACAAAAGAGATCGGTTTATTTTCCAGCGAATATTTTTGTTTCAATAATTCTCGTATATAATAGTATTATTGTAAAATTAAGTGGTATTTTACTTAAATTATTTACACCAGTCGTCACTTTTTCATTACAAGGTCATCAAGGTCTTTGTACATGAGACTAGGCCCGGTTTATTTTTCGGCTAAAAGGAGCTGAACAGAACTGAACTGAATTGAGATGAGCTGAACGAAAGTAAGAGTTAATTTGTCAAAAGATGAACTAAACTGAGCGGACTGAAGTTAAACTGCAGTAAATAGTTTTGAGCTGAACTGAAATGAGCTGAACTCCTTTTTTTTTTTTTTTTTTTCCTTAGATCATTTACATGCGCATGAGCCTTTAGATGTATGTAAAAACAAATTTAGATTACAATGAATGATTATAAATATGACACTTATTCCCTAAAAAAAAAAAAAAATATGACACTTATTCAGACTCGACTCTATTCAGATGATTAATTAGTGTAAGATTTTATATCATCAGTCTAAAAAATTATTATTGTTATCTATCTTAAGCACATTTATATTAGAAACATTTGTAGGATTGTATAACCATACGATTTATGAGAAGATAATGAAATATTGAGTAACATTCCGTGTCACCATTTTTTTTTTACGATTTCCAATATGTTTAATTTTGATATGAATTATCATTTTGTACCCTAAGCGGATAAGCTTGTAAAACCTAAAATGTACTGTATTCATGTCGAATCATATATACGTTTAGCTAACTTTTTTCTAACTTCAATTTCAGACAAAAAATAATCATAAACTAGCAATTAGATGTATGAGTATATCCATTTGTTGCCTCTTTTTAAGGAACGATTATCTTTTGGGACTATTTAGGATTAATTAATGAAGTTTAGTTTATGTCCTCTCTAAATTAATGCCATTGATGGATAATAACTTCAATCATTGATTCATTGTTCATTATTGTATAAGGTTTTGGCTTTAACAAGGATTCTCTCACAATAATTCACACCTTGTTGCTTAATTTCAGCTTATTTCAGTTTCAGTTTAGCTCCGTTCAATTCATTTTAGTTCAATTCAGTCCAGCTTATTTGTTCACAAATTAACTCTAATTTTAACTTCGTTCAATTCAGCTCACCTTCTTTCAGCTGAAAAGAACATGCTAGAACCTTATTTGGTGTAAATGAGAGCGGATTATCTGTTCCATTTTATATCCCATCTTGTGTACCACTATACTCACCTTTTGACACATCATTAGTTTAAAAGAATTTGCTATCAATCTTATCATATGGATAATAATGTGCCGCAAGATAAAGACACTGAGATAGAAAATGAAACACAAAAGTGGGACAAATGATCTCGATCAACTCGGTGTAAATTTAGGCATAAAGCCAACACAATATATGAGGAGGAGATTTAAATTGTGATTTATCGCTTAACCAACAGATTAAAACTTTTTCAGTTATACATTATTGACGTTAATCGATCAAAGCTTATTTAAGTGCAATAATTTATTGATTAAGCTTTGGATTCAAT
The DNA here is from genome assembly GCF_048544455.1 of Silene latifolia. Lineage (NCBI taxonomy): Eukaryota > Viridiplantae > Streptophyta > Magnoliopsida > Caryophyllales > Caryophyllaceae > Silene > Silene latifolia. The sequence goes on along the minus strand of NC_133529.1, from coordinate 1,366,771 downwards.
GAACAAGTGAAGTCGGATATTTAAGAAGGAAAGTAGAGGGTTAGTGCGTGGCCAAATCCTTGTCGTACAAATGATAAAACTTCTATATATAGTTTATGTTTTTCTTTAAATTAGGATGTTTACCGTCGGTAACATTAATTAATACTTCCTTACGTATGCTCTTTAAAGAGGTTAAACCTTCTTAAGAAGATATTTTCACACTAAAGCCCCGTTAGTTTGGATTGAAATCGTCTGAATTTAACTCAATTGAAGTTAACTTAATGAAACTGAATTGAATTGAAATGAACTCAACGGATAGGAGCTGAATTGAACTCAAAATTAAATGAATTCAAAATCTCATATATAGAATAATGATGTAGTGGACAAATAATGTAATGGGTTTATATCGAGGTGTCAGCCATATCATTTGCGTGATCCATTACACAAAAAATGTGAAAGTATGACATTTTTAATTTTAGTGGATTATTTATTTAGTAATTTGTTAGGGTGCAAACTCTTGTTCCAAATCGGTAGAATAAAGATGGAAGATCATCTTTATAAGTGTCCAGAAAATATAATAGTACGAGGCCTTTTGGAAGGAGCCCAAGAGTAAATCCGTGAGGGCTTGGCCCAAAGCGGACAATATCGTACTATTATGGTATGTGGACACAGGTGCAACAGAGGCCCAACACGAGGTATTCACGCTTCCGCACAACATAATTAATTTAAAATAGATACAACTAATTACCAATTATTTTTATCTTCTGAAGAAAATTTATTAATTATTTTATTTTAGATTTGAAACGAGATTAAAGTTTAATTTCACAAATTTGACACGAATTCAAGTAAAAAAAGATGAATATTCTAGTGTCATTTAGAAGGACCGTCCTCCTTAAACCTAAAGATAATCCACCAAATAGAATATTATAAAAGTTTAGGTGTAAAGAATCCGGGCATATCCGTAAGAACACGATAATTTTTCAACAACAAATAATGTATATGAATGTTTTTTAGTTGTGCTTGCTGACGAAGTTGTTGGTTACAGATTATTCTTTTGGAAAAAAATGAAAAGATTGGAGCAGCCTGGCAATTTCATAGGAAGGACCTAATTATGTAATAAAATTAGTCCTTAACTGAAGAATCATGCAAAAGTCAATCTCACTTTAATCTTTTTGTTCCCCTCTTTTTTATCCAATTGCCGTGTTAGCCACATTTACTCGTTTTATTTTAAAAAAAAAAAAAATATCACGAACTTGCTATGTTTCTTCCGTTTATTTACCGTTTATTAAGGTGCCCCTCACAAAGTCATAAAGAATATAAAAGGTAAATAAAATGACAAAATAAAGTACAAAACATATGATGTAGTGGTGTACGGAGTACGGAGTATAATTTATACGGAAAATTCACGTGATACCCTTGAACTTTGTCATTTTTCACGTGGTACCCAACTTTTTAAGTTTGTGCACATGATATCCTTGAAATTTGATTTTCAAGCATAACGTGTCCTTTTTATCGTGTTTAAAATTTTCAATTGAGCATAAATTATAGAGCAGAAATCGGATTTGACTAATTTTTTTTCTCAAATTGATTAACTCTTCTTATCTATAAATTGATAAAACGAAATTGGTCATTCGGAAATTTATGATCGAAGATATGTTTGATTTGAGATTTTCGTTAAAAAAAACCTTATAAAATGTCAGTCGACAATTTTTTTTCTCAAATCGTAGATTATGACGAGATAATCATTCAACGAAAAAAATTGGCCGATTCTGAATTCCGATTTAGGAGTTATGCGCAATTGAGTTTTTTTAAAGCGACAAAAAGGATATGTTGTGCATGAAAATCAAACATGAAGGGTATAATGTACACAAACTTAAAAAGTTGGGTACCATGTGCAAAATGGCAAAGTTCGAGGGTACCACGTGAATTTTCCGTAATTTATATATAGAACATTAAGTGCAATAGTTTTGTGAATATGCGGGTGGAACAACATATATTAAAACCATAGATTGACCTGAAGCTACTGTCGACATTTAAAATAATCGATTGGTTATTCAAAATTTCAAATATGTTAAAAAGGCTTGAAAACATGCGAAAAATTATGGATATGTGATTTACCAACAAAGCTATAATGTACTTTGTATTAGTTTACAAAAGAATTTTTAACATGGCGAAATAACCGTTATTCTGAAAATTTTAAAATAATCCAAATCATGTATATTTGATTGAATTACTAATTAAGGTAAGATTATTGGTAGTCTTAAGAAAAGATTTTGGCAAGTCTTGAGATTTACTCAAGATTACCAATAATCTACCCTAGTCTTGACAAAGTCTTAAGTTGAGTCTTGGAAATCCAAGACTCAACTTAAGACTTTGGGTGAGTCTTGATCTCACCTTAAAGAAAAATTATTCAATAAGTCGACAACATGTGTCATTTCTTTTTGTTAAAAAAAAGTGGAGTGGAAAAGTAGAGTTTGAGGATAATGTATAAAGTCTGAGGTAATTCTGAGATGGATCTGAATAATAAAGAAATAATAAAAGTTAATGAAGAGCTGATGTAACAGAGTCTTAAGACTTGGGAGAGTGACTGATAAGCTCACCCTAACAACTCATATCCGAGTATCCAACCTAATTATGTGGTTTAATGGCTATATAATGGATGAGTAATATTACAAAATTTCTTTTTATACTCGACTAAATGAATAAACTTCTTTTTATCAATTAAAATCCAATTATCTAATTGCTAATTAAACAAATTCAATCTTGTTGATTTGATCTTATCACATCCATCTTTATGATCAACAAATTCTATGTGCCCCTAAAATACCACCATGCACATCCGTAAGAAATTGGCATATTCCAAGAATGGGTAGATCATTATGATACTAGTATTATTAAGGAGTTAATCCTTATTAACATTTTTTGGCTTTATATCCATATGTAGCATTAATTGCTATTCAAAATAAACTCAACAAATTTATAATAACTTTATATCATTGCCTCAATAAGTCCCACCTTTAATAAGATATAAGGTCGAATTTAAGTACTTTTACATTTAATGTTAGAGAAACCGACTTAAACTTTAATACATAACGTACTTATTACAATGAAAATTGTATCGTAAGTCTTTAACATTGAGAAAATTCATGAAAAGAAAAAACTTTATTCTTTACATAGTTTAACATCGATTAAAATTTCAAATTATCTATTAACGCTTAATTTAGTTAGGATATACTAAATTTATTATTTTAAGAGTACTTAGGCTCACTATTTAAGGATGGATATTGGACCTACTGCAGTTTTAAGAGACTTCACGGTTATCAAACCGCTCCCCACTAAGGAAGTAGTTGCAAGAATCCGGTGAAGAATATTTATATAATGAGACGCATACACTTTAGTCTATCCTTAGATTTTAGATTTTTGTCTGTCTTAGATTAGATAATTAGTCATCTATCATTTAGTTTGTAATTTAGCATCCACAAGTACTCTTGTGAAGTATCTGTTGACGTTGTGTAATTTGCATTTTCTTGATATATAAGTATCTTTAAAGGTTCATGTGTTTAGATTGTAAGAATCATGTCATTCACCCAGAAGTAACTTAACGCTGCTTATTAGATCACGCATTTACAACCGTGACTCGACCCTTCCAATTTAGGGTAGATCACAAAGCGTAAGAGGATAATTACAACTTGCAGAATACCTTAGAATACCGTGCTTGTTTCCACACAAACATTATTATCATAAACTATTCTCTTGAAAAATACAAATCTGAAATAAGTATAGTACTTATGACTTTATACCAATCGAATTCTTTTATAGTAGAGTCTCATATATATAAAAGAAACTTTACATTTTACATGATGGTCTAACATCAATTTTGATTTCAAACTATTTTCTAAAAATATATGGATCTAAAATAAATAATCGACAAAAAAAAAAAAAAAAAAAACAAATATCATATTTACATTAGCTGGTCTTACTTAAGACAGTGTTGAGTTAAGCCCTCTCACAACTCCTTTTAATTCAACGCTATTTAAATCAGTTGCGAATATTGTCTTAACTTAAGACGATCTTAATACTTAAAAATTTATGTATTTTACATATAGTATATGAGTTGAAATAAGTCGATTTCTTGTGACTTTGGTCTTTCTCTTGAAACTTCCCCCACCTTAACTAATTCAACAAGCATTCTATCCCCCCCTAGCCTTTGCCGCGGCACAATCCTAGATTATGACACCATAATTATTGTTGCCATTTTCCACTTTATTTCGTTATTTCCTCTTTACTTTATTTTTTTCTCTTTTTTTTTTTCCTCTCTATAAATATACACACTTTTACATATTTTACATACTACATACATACAATATATTATCTCTCTCACAACATTTACATCATACTCAAATTATATCCTCTCTTTGGACTAACCTTCTTTATTATAATTATTAAAAGTAATTAATTATATATACCAAGTTGTAATTAATTAAGTTTATATATCGTTAAAAAGAAATTATTATCATGGGTTTAAGAGATATCGGAGCAACGCTTCCACCCGGATTTAGATTTTATCCGAGTGACGAAGAATTAGTATGTCATTATCTTCGTAAAAAGATTATTAATGAAGAATCTCTTAAGGGCACTTTGGTTGAAATTGATTTGCATACTTGTGAACCATGGCAACTTCCTGGTATGTTTAATTCTTCTCTTCATTTTATTGTTATTAATCTCTTAATTAATACGGTTTTTATATATCTCGTCTAAGTTCTAACCAATAACAAGTTCAGATAACGCGAGTTTAAGTTTATTTTATATTTTTATGGTTATAAATCTCTTAGTATCCCTTTTTTAATCAGTTGCGGAGTCAGGAAATGTGATTTTAAAAATCTAACATGGTCATGAAAAAATTTCATGATTTTCTCCGATATATATATACTACCGATGATAATTCATGAATTTCATGTATGGTTTTTAATATCTTACTACGTATACGTCACGCTCTTCTTCCATTAATTTTCCATGCATGATGCATGAAGATAAAGGAGCTTCATAGTTCATGATGATCTTCAATTAATAATACTATATCTTTAACTTCTTTTTCTCTTCACCTTTCTTCTTCTTTTGAGATGCATATTATTTGAATTATTATTTCACCCAAATTTTATTATAATAAGACGGTTCACACCGTGAGAGTATAAGACAATCCTTTTCTATAAAAATTCATTTATTTATTGTTATCAATTAATAAAAAAGTAGTGTTTATAATAAATGGATCATGATCTTACTGTGTCAGACTGTATCACACAATAATTACGAGTTATTTGATAATATACTTTATTCAAGTTATTGTATGATGATTTTTTATAATAATTATATCTTAAACATCATTACGATCACTATTAGTTAAACAATTATCTCATGATTGATGAGTTGAAGTCATGGAATATATTCGTGTGTGAAGTGGTCATTTGTTCCGAAAATAGTATGTTAGTGAGATGGTGATATGAGCATGCGTATTCTTTTATTCTTTTGTTTGTCAAAAATAAATTTTCAGTTTTGGAATTCAAATAATTTTTCTAAAACTAATTTATGGCATATATTATGTGCAAATTTCAAATAATAAACCATGTACATACATTTAGTTTAAGAATAATAATTGAGTGCATGCATCCATCTCAAAAAAAAGTTTATACAGATAGCGTAACGTGACAGCTAAATCTGTAACGCGCGTTTGTTTATCGGGTAGATCTTATTCTTGTAGAAGTGAATGCATCAATCTAACAAAAAGTTACCCAAATGGCGTGACGTGGCAGCCAAGTCTGTAACGCGCGTTTGGTTATCGGGTAGATCTTATTCTTGTACTTTCTGTAAATGCGTACATTAATTTCGTTATGTAGAAGTGTTAATGTTATCTACTCGGAGAAAATTAAGGCTTTTTTTATCCCCTATATTTTTCATATATAATTTTTATAAAGTTTCTAGTATACAATACTCATGAACAAACATCCACAATGTACGTGTTTTTGTACAATAATAACTTTTGCAAATAACTAACACTTACATCAAAGGTAGCTAGTACAATATAATTTGAAAGGAACATTTCACACAAATTATTGTCTAGGTTGGTGTTACAATAATTAACTTAATGCATGTGGTAAATTATAATCAAGTCTCCTAATTATATCTAATTAATCATATAAATACTATTTTCCCTTTAGTTAGATCTATCAATTGTTCAATTCAGATAAAAACTCTCGAGTTTAAACCTATTACAGTATTATATCTGTTCTCATTATTTGTTTACATGATTCAAATACTTATCACAAAAAAATATAAAAAATAAACAAATGATTGAGACGGAGAAAGTAACAAAATTTTTAAATGAGAACATGCAATTATTAAGGATTAAGGATAGATCTAAGCAATGGTCACCAAATGTCCTTATGAAAACCTCCAAAATACTTACTATTAAAGGAAATTCTAAATTATATAATCGTCATAACCTTACTTTTTTCGCATAGTTTTTTTTTTTGTTTTTTTGTTTTTTTTAAAGCTTTTTTGTTAAAACAAACTCTAGATTGTATACACACAAATCCACAACAAACGTTGAATGCAAATACCGAAAAACACCACCACTACACAAATTTACTATTTATGCAAATTCAAATTATTATCAAATCAAAAGCTCACTAAAATTATTCCCCTAATCCGTACTATTTATGTAAATAAGATATGGCACGTCTCATATATTCCAAAATTTGTTAGTCCTAATAATTCAGAATAATTCTTCTATGAAACGGTTTTACAATACCATTAGCTAAAGACAATAATGCCTTATTACAAGCATGGTACTTGGTAGAAGTTATTTTAATACGGTTATTTAAGCAATACACGTAACGCTTGTGTAAAACCGTTTTTACCCAATAAACATGAATCGGAATAGTATATTTTTACCTTAAAAACTTGTTTTACCAACACGTGTACAACGCGTTTGGTGTTTCTTCCACAATAAGTAGGCTTATGATGAAAGCCAAAGAAATTGTGCACCTTTGTAACCGATTAGTAATACTAAGGTTGACTCCTTTCTATTTTACGGAAAATTACAACCTTGCCAACTTTTTAATGTCTCACTTAAGTTTTCTTAAACAAATAATTTGATTAATTAAGTACTAAAGGAGAGCGGATTCTATGTACAATATCATTTTGTGTCTCATCTCGTGTCTTACTATACTCTCTTTGTAACACATCATTAATTTAAGAGAAATTATTATTAATTTTATTATGTGAATGATGATGTATCGCATGATGAAAGCAATAGGACACGAGATAAAACACAAAAGTGGAACAGGTGATCTCAAATGGCGTTTATTTATGAATAAAGAATTTCCTAATTACATCTTTTCATATGTCACATATAATTAGCCTTAATTTGATAGTTGATTAAGAATGTCACTTTTTATAACCTAAATTATTTGTTTATTTGTTTTCTCAATTTAGTAGGTATATAATCACTTTTGCATGAATATGAACAAGTAATTCTACCAAGTCATAGGTTTTTTGTGTTCCCTAATTTTGGTATGTTCTTATCTTTTTGTTAAAGGATAGTAATGAAATTGACTAGGTACCAATTTGTGTTAGTTTTTATATATTATAGTCAAACTCTATATATTTTAGTGGGAATGGAATATTTCTATTCTTAGCCAATTATTAATTTGATAATCAATTTTAGTATAGTACTTGTTATATGAAAATTTTGGTTAGATTTTGGGAAATTTTAGGTGAATGATCAATTTTCTACAATTTATTATTTTACTAGTTTTTGTCTAATAGTTATTTTCATTCGATAGCTTTTGTAAAATTGCCATTTCATTTGGTCTATGTGCTCGCTCGTACATATAAATGTCATAATCAGGGATGAAACTATGTTCAAAATTTATCTTGGGCTGAAATACCGATCTTACCGACCTGTATTTAGCTTCGTCTCTATGGTCACGATGTAATAAAACTAATCATTCATGTACCCTATAATTTCAAAACGTTCTTAAGAAGATAGATGAATGGGTCCACATGAAAAAACAAAGAAGACTCTAAGTCTATAACTAATTTGGGTACATCAAAGATAGTGACACACTAATAAGGACATGTAGCAATTTTTTCAACTTGGTTTTTTTACATGACATAATAGATCAAGATTCCATCACTTTAGTAGTATTTGACATGAGTGGCAATGTGGCATACATAAGAATATGTCTAGTTCAATTGGATGTTGAGCATATCAAATTATAAAACCCTTGAGAAGATTTTTTTATAACAAAAAGATAACTTCATTGCTACAACTTTTGATCTTTGGCCACAAAGTCTTGATGAAGATTCTTTGATTGTATACTTTTATTAAAAGTTTTGCTCCAACTCAACAATTTCAAAAGCTAAGGGGGTCCAATGATAACTTGTTTTTTACTCTATCTATCTCGGTTATTTATCTGCTTTTTGGCAAAAGGTATATACATATTTACATTCATCGTAATAGATTAAAGTTTGTACTTGTGCCAAAAGGTAGATAAATATTTACATTCATCGTAATAAAGTTGTCTTTGGTCTGTATGTGTGCCAAAAGGTAGATAAATAACTGACCCAACATGGTCTTTTGAAGGTTTTCTGTAAATCATGATAACAAATTATACATTTACATTTATCTTAATAAAGTTTTTCATAATTTTTTTTTTGAATGAAAAAAATATGGAAAATAAAGGGAGAAAATCGATTCAACGTGGTTTCTTGAAACCGCGCAAGTCAAATTAGTAAGATTATTATCGTGAAATAGAGAGTACGTATTTTCAATATACCCTACATTTGTATGCTATCCAATAATAAGCGTACAAGTTTACAATATCTGTGATATGACTTCACATATATGAACTACGTACAATTAATTAAACAAAAAAATCCAAGACAATAATTGAACTTTCTAATTAAGGATTAATTAATTATTATTATTATTTTATTTGTTAGTATTAGTACACGCAAAACTTAATTAATTAATTGAATAAATTAGGGTTGAGCTAACTAACTTAATTAACTTTTCGTCAATAAATGAATTTGTTGTTTTCTAAATAATGGATTTTTTTATTTGATGATTGTGCAGAGGTGGCTAAGCTCAACACTAGCGAATGGTATTTCTTTAGCTTTCGCGATCGTAAGTACGCAACCGGTTTTCGGACCAATAGGGCTACGACAGCTGGCTATTGGAAAGCAACGGGAAAAGATCGGGTTGTACTTGACCCGAAGACTAAGGATATTGTTGGGATGAGAAAGACTTTGGTTTTCTATAGAAATCGGGCTCCGAATGGGATTAAAACGGGTTGGATCATGCATGAGTTTCGGTTGGAGAGTCCACATATGCCTCCTAAGGTACGTAAGAACTTCGTTCATATTAATACTCACGTACGTAGTATTATTATATGATTATGATAGTATTGCATAAAATTCCAATTGATTATTGATTGATTATATATGATTTTATAGACGATTTATAATTATATAGATGTATTTTGTTATATCTCTTACAAGAACTAAAAATGATAAACAAATACTAACCATATATTACTAGGGTTAGTGCATGTTTTGGTTTATTACTAGTGTAAATAGTAAAGAAAGTCACAAGAATAATTTGATAACTGCGGGATTTGAATACAAGTTGTGAAAGAGATATTGTAAAATATCAGTAATGTAATAAATAAATTTAAAATACAATTAACGGTATACTTGTTGAAAAATAAGTTTCCATTAAAAAGATTTTACAATAAAATATTGTAAAACCATTTATCAATGACATCGACGTCCTCATCATACATGGAAAAGCGGTGATTTATGAAATCCTGGCTCTGCCACTGTATGTAAAAACGGTTTTATATAAAAATTATCATTTTATAGAATTATGGTGCATGGTTATGGAAGGTCGGTTAGCAAAATAAATTGGATAAAATGGAATAATTAAGAAGTATAAAGTCACAAGTACATGAATGACCACTCACATACAATGATTGGGGAGCAAAGGTTTTGTAAAATAGCACTGTCTTTAGTCACATCGAGCATCTAATTGAGCCTTTCTTTACGGCTTATAGAAATTTCACGTAAACTTTGGTTAACCATTCGTTTTTGTTAATCTTACTACGTGTTTCCTGTTCCCATGCAATCATGCATACAGTAATTATGTCACATAAAATGTCACATTTCTAAGGACACTTTAATTTGTGGATTGTATGTACTTTAGGGTGGTCATCTTAAGGGCTCCCTTTTAGACTAACACTATTGGTACGTCACCTGATGATACTCAATCCTGATAGTCTCGGTATCATTCTCTCACATCCTTACATATTGCATGTAAGAGGATGGTATCGAGATTGATTAGGTACTGCGTGATAGCACCATTCATTTTGCTTAGTAACATGCATGATGAGATGGTTTGTTAAGAAAGTTAACAAAATTTTAGTCAGCTCACAAATTTTTATTTAAGACAGATAATATTCATTTTAATGGTAAAACATATTTAAATAGGTATCATATGATAATGAAAGTTGTATGGGTAATAGCTTAGTTTGTTTTATTTTGTCATCAGTAGTATTTGAATACGTTTCACAATTAAACTGATATTTGCAATTAGGTTATCTTTTCATCATATTGTCTACTGCGATACATTGAATCATTTGTCAAGTTGATACTCGGTATTATTATGTTATCATTTTCAAAATGCGTACGGGTTATCTTTTTATATAATTGGACCGTTTCCCTATATAAGACTGTCTTACACTACAATTAGTGATACGAGTATATTTTATAGCTTTGAGCTTTGTTTATTTTGTTAATTACTAGCTAATTACACCAATTATTTTTATTGTGAATGCATGCAGGAAGATTGGGTGTTATGCAGAGTATTTCACAAGGGTAAGACAACAGATGAAAATAATATCTCTAATATTAATATTAATATTAATAAAAATAATAACCAAAATCAATACATGATTGAACATAACACAACAAGCACCTCATCTCCACCACCATTAGTAGCATCACCACCTTCTACAAACCATCAACACACAATCCCTTGTGAATGCCAAAAACCTAACCCTAATCCTCTATTTTTTAATCCAAACTCCGTCTCAACGACGACAAACCTTAATAACTTCCTACACAATCTTAAGGATGATAATGATTACGGGTTTTTCTTCGACATGGATTTAGACGATACAAACAATAATTTGGTTGACGGAATTTCTCATTCTCTGGTACAACATGGCGGATTTGGAGACGTAAGATTTGAAGACGATAGTAACGGGACAATATTCATTTAATTAATTTCCGACTAATTACCAAAAAAATGCATCAAAGGACATAATTCAAAGACAAAAAGTACATAACTATTTATTATTTTGTAAAAGTATGTGTGAAGTTTGGCATTGAGGACATGGTAGCGTTTAATTTATGTTTAGACAATATTAGATTGTAGTACCATATTGTATGTGTAATATATAGTAGTATAGTAAGTACTATGGTAGTGTAGTATTAGATTTGTCATTCATATAATGAGGGAATTATTATTGTACAAACATATTGTTGTACTTCTTATTGATTGTAGCCATATATTATTGATATTATATATACATTTATATTTGTAAATATATGTACCATTATTCTTGTATTAATAATGAATTTTTTTCGATTATTTTTTTCTTTGAACTCTTTTAAGGTAAATCACGAAAATATGTATTACATAGTACACAATTTATCAATTAAATACACCCCCAGAATGTATAAACAACTCGTAAATTTTCTTTTATATAACAAAAATTTAACTAGTCTTTTGATTTACTAAATAACTTTATTATTAGACAGTTTTATATAGAAAAGTGTGTGTGCTTTTATTTATCGAGTTGGTTATAAGTTTAAAAGACTGTTCTTTACTAAGTTATAAAATTCAATTATTGGGCTTCAAGGCTTTTGAACGTGGACCTTCTTTGAACTTATGAAATAAAAGCGCTCTCTCCACCTTGTTAATGAGTACTAGACTTGTTTTTATGGTTTAAATAGAAAGATAAACAAATGATTGAGACATTAATGTACCTGGGGGTTGCAAATTTCAATGTTAAATTGTCCTTAGTTAAATTTTTTAATTCCGAGTTTCCCTAAAACCATTACCCGTCCATTCTGCTAAGATTTTCCGTCCTCGCTGGGGTTAATTCCAAGCTCCATCATTGGATCGAAATACCCAAAATCATATAGGTAAATAATTGATCGGGACGGAGGGAATAATTTGACAGTAATAATTGATACGAGTATGATGGACCAGAAATCCATAATTGTACTAGTAACGTTTTGTTCAATGGGCCATTGCATCTTATCTATTTTGTTCCCTATAGCTAGTTGCCTAGCTTTCGTCTGTAAACCAAATATGTTAGAATTAAGAAAATAAATGATTATACTTTGACATTATACTCCTACATAATTATGATTAATTAGTACAAGAAACAAGACCACTATCTATGTATACGTTTTCATGATTATTGTACAGCTATCTATTGCAAGATACCAAATCAATTATCTAGAAGTGACTAAGTTAGTAGCTTTGAATTTTAATTTTGCAAATGAAGTTGGCTATGAGATTGTCTAATCCTTGTCTGTCAAATATTTTTTTTTTTTAAAGAAAAGAACAATTCATTAATAGAATGGCATACGGCACGTATAACGAATAATTATAATCGAAAACAAATCTAATGGAAACCAAAGAAAAATAATTTTCTTATAAACTAGGGATCTCAAAACAACATCTGACAATTCGGCTCGTCCTATTATCGCTATCTTCATGTAGCTTTTGAGGGGATCCTTCGTTTGATTTATGAGATAAAATTTACCACTGGTTCCAAAGATCGTTGACAAATTACTTTTACCCTTTGAAAGAACACGCTGCAAACCATCAACGAACTACTCTTGACTATATTACTGATGAAACTAACCCCACGAATAAATGGGAAAACCCCGAAATAAGGGACGGAAAAACGATTCTCACCAAAAGAGAGACTTTTATTGAATAAAAGATAGATATGCATACTATTGATTGAAATTTGAAACAATTTTGGGGCTTACCATCCATCGATTGATAATCGATGGGAGCCCCTGTATAATATGATGGAGGCTAGGGTTTTTTTAGAGAGAGTTTTTGTTTTGGTTAATATGTAAACGTTTCCTGTCAAATAATTAATTAAAGAAGCTATAATTGTATGGTATAATAATATAAGGATTTGTTTTAGCATAATCAGGAATTTCAGGTTCAAGTCCTGAAAATACAGCAGTATTAAAATGGAGAGTTTTACCGCCCTTGTGGTTTTAACACTTCTACCTGACTCGATTCTAGACTAACCCGAATAGTATCACCCGAAAAAAAAAATCATGCAAATGGATCAAGCTATTCGTAATCTTTCAAGTTTTTATTCATTCAACTAGGGTAATCATTGACCTAAGGCCATACACTTGAAATTTGCAATAGATGTCAGCTACCTAAACTAGCTTACGAAAGATAATAAGAGTAATATTCATAATGTATAGGTTTCAAAACCTCAAATATGATTACAAACCTTCTAAACTACCTTTATAGCAAAACAAAAATAATGGAAAATGAAATTTGCATTCATTTGTCATAATTAAATTAATGGGAAAGCAAGTAGAAGGGCAAATAAGAGGGGGGTTGTAAGAGATTATAAGCTTGTGGCGGTAATAAATAGAACGGTCTGTTCATTTATTTGTTATGAGTTGATATTTGATAGTGACGAAACATCAAAGGGTGTGAATAAGAATCAATGTAATCTTTCAAATAGTCATATCATAACGTATGAGTTATGAGATCAACCCTAAAAATAATATTTTATCGATCTGTCTCAATAAAATGTTTACTACATATGCTTTATACACAAGATTAAAGTACAAAAAGAAGGAATTGCTTTTAATATTATTAAAAGATTAAATTAAATAGAGAATAAAGTATATCTCAATCAGAAACGTAGATTATTGATTGAAACACCTGGAAAAAAAACTGTAAACTATTAACCGTAATGTAGGGAGTAAAAAGTCCAAATAAATTACTCATTCTTTTTTTCTATAACAATGTAATTTTATTTAGCCTACAATTCTTTATAAGATCGATTTATAGCATAGGAGGAGCACAAAGAAGGCTAACCCAAATATAACACTTAATTTTTAAATTTTATTTTAATAACCAAATACAAAGTATACTATAAAGAATGCTAACATACTTAAATATGCAAATTATTTATATAAAATATTATGTAATCAAAATAAAATAAAATATAATTTGGTATTTTTGTTATGAAATTTAACCGAGTTTCTTATTATTGGGGTACTCTTATTTATAAAATGGTCTCATACAAGCATTTGTGTTATTTACCTGATTTTTTATAATTCTTACTCCATATTTCTGTTAAATCTGGAGTAATTATTTAAATTTACCGACATTGTCAACATTATACATTATCAAATTGTCAATAAAAGTTAATCATACATTTTTTTTGTCTAAACCATCCGGTAATCCGAACCACATTGGGCCGACTAATCCGGATTTCGAGGCGTGTCCAAGGATTACGGTATTTAAACCCCTCCCAATCGCAGTTGTGGGGGATCGATCCACAGACCTCCCTACCAAGCGCAGCCCCATGCTACCACTGCGCCAACCAACGATTGGTAAAAGTTAATCATACATATGCTAATGAGTGCAAGTATTTTACTTGTCTACATATTATTTATCTATTACTTCAACACCAATTCTTGTAGAACGCTGTTGTAAATAACTTTATCGTAAAACAGTATCTTTAAGTAACCATTTTTAATTACTAATAAGTTTGTGCTTAGATCCGTTTACACTTGCGTTATTGTAAAACCGCCTTATCGAAGACTTACCCTTACTTTAATACGTTGTCAATTTGGAATGTCTCATACTCTCATGCAATAGCATGGGGTCTTATAAAAGAGTTGTTTGCAAAACAAAACAAAGAACACAAAACATTGGCCTGTCATAAAAGCCCAAGAAAACTATACCACTGGAGTAGCCCGAGTGAATTGAAATACATAGGCCTAAAAGGCTAAAAGCCCAAAAGTTACTGAGCGTTAAATTGGGCTTTAAAGTTTGATAAATTTACGGGCATTTTATGGGTCAGTTAGTGTCTACCCAAATTAAAGCAGTAACGTTTTTTCTAACGTGTGCCTCAATTGCACACAATAAGAAATCATATAAGGTAATATTTTAATGATTCCATCACTGAAATGATAAATATGGGTGTATCTTTCCATTTCTCATAATTAAATCTGTAATATACTTCCTGACTTCTTATTGTAAGCCCTTGGGGCACAAGTGAATAAGACAAAAGCAGATATATTGGGAAAATCAAAATATTTGTCTTATGTACCCATCTGAGATGATATTTGACTCGTTTTATTATTAAGTCGGATACATCCGTCTTAAGGAAGACTAGATGAAAAGAAACTCCTAGGAGACCCGGGTTCAAGCCTCCCCAAGAGCAATCTTTTGGAGCATTTATGGCCTGAGTTCATGCCTTCTAGACTTCCAGTCTGCATGGCTCACCTAGCATGCGTAGTTTGCAGGCTATCACATATACTCGATGATTTACCCATTACGCACCAAAAATAGCGGATGCGGGTTTCCTCTTCAGTCGTCACCCAAAAAAGACTACAAATCCAATTAATTAAATACTTATTAATAACTGCAAGTTTAATAAATATATTAGTTTTTATTATATGCTAGTGAGTTCTTAAATTAATAAAAAGTGAAATAAATATAAGAGCACCCACAATAGAGAAGGTTATCTTCCTCTTATTTTTTCATTCACCCTCTATTTTTACAACATCTCAGTATCTTTTTCATTTACCTTATTTTTCATTATTATCATCCTCCTCCTTTATCTCCTCTAGTTTTTTTTACCACAACAGAGAGAATCCTCTAAAATTGTTAATCTGAACTATGATGGTCCTTCTTAAATTATATTGATAGTTAAAACAAAGGTTGGAGTAATTTGAGAAGGACCATCATAGTTTAGAGTATTTATATTAAATAATCCTAATAAATAAATTATTAGACACATAGCAAATAATGGTTGGTTAGTGGGCACTAGAGCCAATGTTTACTTTCCTCTAAAAGTAGAGGAAGTAACCATCTTCCTCTTGCTAAGAGGACATGTAACATATGCCTCACAATAGAGAGGATGTCCTCTTAGAAGAGGAAGAGTTAAGAGGATGCTCAATCCTCTCTATTGTGGGTGCTCTAAGGGTTGAATTTGGGTATTCTTCCGTCGGGCTTGGTCTAATGTTATGAGACCGTCTTACCGGAGTCTCGGAGGGCTACAAAGTACAAACATTACCAACGTCAATATATCTAGTTTTCATTCGAGCCAGGTTGGTTCAGGGCTTTGTTCATAATATCTGGGCCAATTGGCTAAACGGCCCACTCTTTCATTGGCCATGTTACTTTAGTTTGGGTTGGCTTACGATTATCTCACTTTGACACTTTGTCCCCCAATTGGCTAAATGGCCCACTCTTTCATTGTACAATTATCCTTCAAAATAAAACTACTACTCACAAATTAAGCTCTATTCTTTGTAGGTTTAAAGGGCTAAATCGATCTGAACTTAAATGAATGAAATTAAATATAATTAGATTAAAGTGAATAGAGCTTACCTGAATTAAAGTAAACTGAAATTTATCCAGAAAAACAAAGTCTTACAAAAAAAACTACTATTTTAAAAGTGTCTTTGAACTAAATTATTTATACAGAGTATCCACAATCTATACAATCTAATTAAAAGGGTTTCTAAAACATCAATTTAATACCACGTCACAATATCAAAATGCTTACATAACATTAGTTAAATGCCACGTCACAATATTAAAATGTTTACATAAGCTTTTGCAAGCCACGTTCAAATAAAAAGAGAGCATATAAAAACTAAAATAAAAAAGAGAACATATAAAAACTACTGTATTTTCTATTGTCAGTCACTCTTACAAAAAAAAAAAAAAGATGCGCATACAGCGCTATACTTTAATTATTCTCTTTTGCTGATGCACATTAACAAATACCTAACATAACAAACAACAACAAAATTACAAGAAAAAACAAGGTTGACAATGGTAAACAAAATGAACAAGCAAACACGAAATAATTCGTGATTTCCACGGATCACAAAACTAGTTCACGTGTTAAAAAGAATAACTTATCTTAAAATACGTAATATTTTGCTCTAATTGGGTTGTACCATTAATCATAATATAGTACTTGAACATGAGTCGAAAAACTACATATTTTACGTGAGGATTATTTTAATTGGGATAATTAATTATTTTGTAAAATTTCTACTCTTGCAATCTACCAAGTTATTTACTTTTTCCATTTCAAACATTTATTCACAATTTTTAATCGGAATTACTTTTTCACATACGGATGTTACTTTTTCACATACGGATGTTACTTTTTCATTAATTTTCCATCTAATACCCTCCATACCTAAAACCTAGGCAAAAAAGGACTAGAACAATGGATCCTAAATTTCCATTTAATGAAGGGATTTATTTGTTTATCAATTATTAATTTTATTGTATGAATTTTATCTGATTAATCATTTTTATTTGTTTGTTAAATGATAAATTAGGTTTGTTCAATTTTATCTAATCAATTGAATTAGCGTTGGCGATAGTTTATGGTGGTCTGCGCAATTCGTGTATTTCTTGATGGAATTCCATGTCCTGATTGAATTGAGCAGCAACAATCATTAAAGAGATATTATTGATGTATGTCGTTTTGCGAGTAACAGGAACCCAGCACTCACGCATAAATTAAAATAACCATAAATGGTTGTGAAATTAGAATTGTAAGGTTGTACATGGTTGGTAGTCTGACAAATGATTTTGAAAATAGCGTTATAACAGGGACGCCGGAGCATGGAGGGTATGTCGAACGGTGGGGTAGAGTATAGGGAGGAAGGAGGGTAGGCTGTAGGTGGGAACTGGGAAGGGAAGAAGTGGGTAATTGGTTTTGAGCTGACATAAGAAAAAAATGACAAGGGTAAAAATGTAAAAAACGTATGTAAAAGAGTAAAATTCGTATGTGAAAAAGCACAGCCCATTTTTAATATTTAAGAGGATGAGAGGAGTATTTTAATCGGAATAGCTAGACAGGGGAAGTAATTTGTAATGTTATTACTCAGCTCGAATATATGAACTAAATAAACAAATAAATAAGCATATAATTATTTTCTAGATATTTTTTTGATAATGATGGAATTCACAGCTGCTATCTTTGGTAGTCAGTGGGTAAACCCAAGTATACATGATAGTAGCTCTTAACTCTACAAGGTTGCAAACCGCGTATATCAAGTCAAGAACCATTTTTATCAGGTGACATGCTTTGAAGTTTAGAAAACATAGTTCATACAATAATATTTTTACAAGATCGCTCTTAACGAGGCTGAAACTAGACCATCCCCAAGCAGAAGGTCGAGATAATCGGGTCACCAATATTTTTCTTCTTAATCACACCTTAATTATCTTGACCCACTTTTATCTTCCCAAGCAGAAGGTCACGACCTAGGTCAGCAACTCAATTATTTTCCACTTTTCAGCCAATGAGAGACTGCCACCTACCGGGTCACCATACTCAACCAAAGGTCACCTTCCCTTTGTTTTGACGGTTGTACTTTTTTTTGTTTCCAGCCAATGGAAGAATGCCACCTACCGGGTCACCAACAAGGTCACCAACTCAACTCAAGGTAACCAGTTGACCCTGAGTTATTCAAGGTCACCAAATTACCACCTTAATAATCTTTAATTACTATTATTAGGGTAACCCAACAAAGTCACGACCCAGTTAGTGATCTTACTTAGGCATGGTCTAAAGAGATGAAAACATGTCCACGAGGCTTGATGAATCATTCATTCATACAGTGTATAAACACTCTTAAATCAATCATAGTCATAATAAAGTGAGCATCTCAAGCATTTAATCATTTTTTATTTGTTTGTGAGCATCTCCAAACAAAGGCCGCGTTAATTAGGTCGCGAACCTGTTTTACTCTTAATTTCACTTTATTTATCCTGGTCTACTTTCACTCACCCAAGCAGAAGGTCACGACCTAGGTCATCAACCCAATCAATTTTCACTTTCCAACTAATTACATCTCTCCACATTATATCACCTTTTCATATATATATTTTTTTATTAATTATTAATATTGTCAACCAATCACATATCGCCACATATAGGTCATGATTTGGGTCAATTTGTTCCACCAAAGGTCACAAATTGACCTTTTCTCTCCAAAGATCATTATAATTTTTTGGTTAATTGGTGATTAGTGTAATCAAGCAAGGTCATAACCTAACAATTGACCTTGCTTGGAGATGGCTATAACTTGAAAATTTCCCTCAAATTTTAGTCATTAACCTCAGTCCTTGCGCATTTACCCGACCCATGATAGCTGAAACACCTGTGTAAGTGTTTTCACCTCATTTTGACCCACAAAATGAAAGAATTGATCAACGGGGAAAAATGAAAAGTTCTGGTAGAAAATGCATGATAAGTCATTTCAATCCCTCAATAAATGATCACACCCTCCAATTTAGGCATGTGACTCTGAACCTTATAGAGTAAAATTGTACCAACAATATTAACCGCCTTTATTTTTATTATATTTTAGGCATTACCTACTTTTACACTTTTACGTACCAATTTTTTCATTCAATTCACAAGTCCCATATTCTCCATACTTTTCATTGTTTTTGAATGTTGTCATTTGAATATTTGTCTATAGTATTTGAATGGTTTGTATTGGTTTATATTCTCTCTAGTCATCTATGTGTACTATAGCAAATTAGCAACCACTAAAGTGGTGTACTATATACATGTCTAAGGTAACTAAGGTAAGTATGTACTTGAGTAGTTAAAATTGAAATACCACTAGATCGCCAGTTGCGTAGTTAGGATTTAACGTTAGAGAGGACGAGGAATTTCATAGGGGGCTTCATTTTTAACTTGAAGTTTCAGTTTTTTCATTATTCAACAGGGTTGATCACTCCTTGCTAATCCTTGGCAGGCTCTGTCATTATGGTTAATTAATTTAGATTGGAAAAGCTCATTCTAATTAGGTTTTAGAGGTGATTCGGAATGGATAATTTGAAACTTAATAAGTAATATATATGTGAAATGATTTTATAGGAGATGATGGTGTAAAGATTATATTGATTGAAATAGTTGGAATGCATTTCGATGTTCCACATGGTGATAATAAATGTAAGAAGATGATTATTGTAATCACGTTAAATAAAGACGAATTTCTGTCATTGTCGTGGAATTAACTAAAATTATTATGAAAGGTTTTAAAATTAAAAATTAAAAAGAAGTTGTTCCGGGTGTAATTCCAGAGCAAGTATTGTTACCACCCGTGGCTTGTAGAATGATGTCTTGAGTTGGATTCCTTACGTCTCTATCGTTCCTCTCGGCCTCTCCTGCAACAATGAACGAACTGAGGGCTTGGCTTTGTGCCAAGCGTACTCACTCCGACGCTCAAGTCAGTGAACTTAATGGGATAAGTTGCTATTACCTGACTAAAGATATATTGTAGAGAGATAAGGAAGATATTACCAGATGAATAGTGATTCTTAGGTTAATTTGTGGATCCTTTCCTCAATGAGGGTTGAGGAGTATTTATAGGCTTTCACCTTTTGTCACGTAGTGGCCAAGTGGCCAAGTGGCTAGCAGGTGGAAAGACCGTTCTACCCTCGGCCGATGGACTTATGGTAGGCCGGCCGAGGGTCTTGGATATGAGTACGCGGATATGTGTCCCTGTGGTTGTCGGTAGCCGAGACCCCGATTGACAGAGCCGATGGGTTGCATCGGCTAGATCACAAAGTCGTTGACTTGCTGTGGATATCTTTGACCTTGCTCAATATGTTGACTTGTCGGATGGTGCGAAATATGCCCCATCAATTTGCCCCCAGCGTAGTCTATGCCGTGGTATGGGCTCCGATGTATGTTGAGCGTATATTCTGCGAAAGTAATTTACAAATTTTTCTCAGATCGGCTTCTTCTATCTCGGCCTGGTTCTTATTAGGCCGCACCATATATATCCCCCACCGCATGGATGCGTAAAGGGCACCGATGTGGAAGAGAAAATGACGACGCGGCCGAGACCGGGGTTGAGAGTCTTGCCGGTCGTTTTGATTGCCCCCGGTGGTGCTCCCTAGCATGGTTGATCATGTGGCCGGCGGAGAACAGATACCTAGGAATTTGTTGAGGAAAATGAATAGGCGAGAGATATGAAGGGCGTGTTGAAGACGCTTGTTCACTTTGCGTTGATTGACGTTTAATCGTTGCAACGATTGACGTTAAAGTGGTTGCATGTCCGACACGTGTCTTTCTCGATTGGTGGCCGACGCTTCATGGGCTTTTCCCTGATTGGTCCTTCTTTATGGGCTTTTTCCTATAAATAGGGCGGTTGTTAAAGTGAAATTGGCCGCCAATTTCAATCTCCAAAATTTTCTTCTCTCTAAACTTCCAAGGCCTTCTTTGTCTTCTAATTTTCGGGTTGCTACTCCGTGAGTGTTTTTCTTTAAGGTAAACAAACAAATTTCCTTTCTTCTCTTGTTAAATAATCATTGCTATCATGTCTTCTGCTGACGCTGGGATTAGCGCTTCGGCGCCGGGGGGTTCCCCGTCGCGTCTTGATGGGGAGGGGATACTAGAGGCCATCCCGATAAGGTTTGGGGGTCCTAGGTCCCCCTCTCCCGTAGTTAATCCATCAATTGTGGAGGAGTGGGAGGATGAGGATGATGATGCTGATGATGATGAGAGGACTCCTTCTGATGGTGAGAGGACTCTTTCTGTTGTTGAGAGGCCGTCTGTCCCGGATCATGGCGAGGCATGCACAACTGGTCTTGATCGCGCCTGGACTAATAAATTCGCCAGCTGTTCCGGCGGGACTCTTTTCGAAGGCCATTTCTCCTTCGGTGATGGGTACAAGATCGTTATCCTTGAGGAGGGTCAGGCGGTCTGTTGCCCTCCCCCTGGTCACATCGGCGTGTATATCAGGCATCTGGAGTATGGGCTCCGGTTTCCTTTGAATGAACACGTCATGGCCATCATCAAAGCTATGAACGTCGCTGTGGCTCAACTGCATCCGTTGGCCATAAGGACGATAGTCGGCTTTGTGTGGCTTTGTCTCTTTAGGGGGGAGGTCCCGACAGTTAACTTATTCCGCCGCCTTCATCATCTACGGCCGTCAATCCCCGGTAAAGTGGGGTGGTACAGCGTGCAGACGGAGCCAGGCGTCGTCTCCGTGTCTAAGCTTACTTCTTGTAAGGACTGGCATCGGCGGTGGGTGTACGTCCAAGTGCCTGAGGACTACCCATTGTCTCGGTCCTTCCAGAGCCTTGTTTACTTGCGGTGTGAGAACCGGGAAGAATATGAGAGATGTGTCTCCCGGGGTAAAGTTAAGATGGACGCTTCGATGGTCCCTCTTACTGCGGAGGAAAAACGGGCGATGCAGCTGTTTGACGCTGAGAAGGGATGGCTGCCCCCGACTCAGATTATCCTTCAGGATGAGCTGCTTTGCCGCGTCGGCCTCATACCGGCCCTCAACCAGGGTGAGTGGGGTCGGTGTGAGGCCCATCTTTGCCTGTTGTATCCCTGTTTTAGAGCTTTGTTTCGCTTCTTATATGTAACTCTTGCTTGATTTCTTGCAGACCGATTTGGCCGGGATCTGTCCGAGAAGACCTTAAAGAGGTTGGGGCTTGATAAGGATGGGAAGGTTGTTCAACGGCGTCCTACGGCTACCAAGCTTGATCGCAGACTAGCTCCCAACGAGCTGATGGACAGGCAGCTGAAGGCTTTGGATCCGGAGGCGGCCCAGGCACGGGTTCTCGGAGGCGTGCCGAAGAGAACGAAGAAGGCGGCGTCCAAAACGGCGGCGGCGTCATTGTCAACCCCCTCCTCAACTCCCGTGGTCCAGAAGGATCATTTGGAGGTCATCGATATCACTGATGGGGTGGTGACCGTTGCTAAGGTTCCTTCCCCTCTGAGGAAGAG
This sequence comes from Silene latifolia, assembly GCF_048544455.1. Classification (NCBI taxonomy): domain Eukaryota; kingdom Viridiplantae; phylum Streptophyta; class Magnoliopsida; order Caryophyllales; family Caryophyllaceae; genus Silene; species Silene latifolia. The sequence goes on along the minus strand of NC_133529.1, from coordinate 1,343,645 downwards.
AAAAGTGTCACCGTCTGCTTCCACCGTTGCCGAGGAGAAGGCTGCCCCAACCGGCCCTCCGACTAAGAGGGTCCAGACTGGTACGGACCTAACCTGCGGTTCAGACTTAGCTGGTTCGTTGGACATTCCTGATGACCGACTTTCTGATGTGTCGATGCGTGTTGACGTGGATGCTCTGTGTAAATTTTTTGTAGATCCGCCGTCGGCACTAGCCGTTCTAATCGAGCGGCGGCTCGAGAAGCGGCTGAGAAGACGGGTGATAGAAATGTCACCGTTGACTCCTCGATTCGAAAGATTTCTTCCGACGAGCTCGTGGCGGAGGGTGAGAAAATATATAAGAGGTGGCGAAGTGGACCCGTATAGCCGCTCTCACATCATGGAGCAGGAAAAAAGCCGTGGCCCAATCGCCCCGCCGATCGCAAAGCTTAAGCTTGATCTCTCCGCTGCAAGGGTGAAGCCGGAAGGCTAAGCGGACCTCTTTGCTTTGCCAAGAGGCGTGTGGGGGAAGTTGAGAAGCTGCTGGAGGCCGAGAGGGCCAAAGTCGAGGATGCTGATGCCGCCACTGCCAAGATGATGGAGGAGCGGGACCGGTATAAGGGCGCTTATGACGCCGTGGTTGCCAAGAGGGAAGAGTGGAAGCATTTGTTCCATAACCAGGCGGAGGCGCTCAGGGACACGCGGGCTTCCCTTGCTCAAAAGGAGAAGGATATCGAAATGCTTCAAGATGATCTCCTCCCTAAAATGTGCGCCCAATACCGGGACCAGGCCGAGGAGGCGACCGGGAGGCAATCAAAAGCTCATCCCGACGGCTCCTTCCCGTGGGATAAATTTAAGCGACTTACGGATGAGATGGTGATCTTTGCGGAAGCGGCGGCGGGAGAAGGCGGCGGCGGCGAAGGCGGCTCGGATAGGCGAGGCCAAGGCGGCCTATGATGCAAAGGTGAAGGAGGGTGAGAGGTCAAGGAACTTGAAAATGTCGAGCCCTCTTCGAGCCGGCCACCGAAGATTCTCGCTGCGATGGAGGGCGAAACGAATGGCATAGGGAGACGGGCGGTCGTCACGGACTCACCCGGCATCTCGGATAGCTTTAGCTGTTCGGGGGCCAACTATTGAGCATTTCCTCCCTGCCACTTTTGGCGCTTCAAATGATATGTCTGTAATCTTTTGCTTTTCTTTCCCGTGTTTTGTTAGTAAAACTCTTGGTAGGTTGTGTTTAGACTTATCCCTACGGGGACGGCCGTCGTCTGTACTCTCTCTGTAACTGTTTTCAATAAAGTTCGTCTTATTGGCCTTTGGCTTGGCCGGGGCTTTGATCACAATCCCTCACTTGTCTTTTTGCGTTATTAATTGAGTGCCTTCGTTTTTACCTTCGGTATGACCGAGGCAGTTTGAATGCATGTCCCAACTGTGTTTAACGTCTTTAGCGTGCCGACCGGCGTGTTTCCCGTCGCTCTCGGCTTTGACCGAGGTAATCGGGGTTGCGGTTCGACAGCGTTCGTAACTGTGTAGGCACATTGACCGCTAGATTTGCGTCTCAATTGCACTGAGTATACGTTTCTTCTAGCGTATCGACCGACGTGTTCCCCGTCGCTCTCGGCTTTGACCGAGGTAATCGGGGTTGCGGTTCGACAGCGTTCGTAACTGTGTAGGCATATTGACCGCTAGATTTGCGTCTCAATTGCACTGAGTATACGTTTCTTCTGGCGTATCGACCGTCGTGTTCCCCGTCGCTCTCGGCTTTGACCGAGGTAATCGGGGTTGCGGCTCGACAGCGTTCGTAACTGTGTAGGCATATTGACCGCTAGATTTGCGTCTCAATTGCATTGAGTATACGTTTCTTCTAGCGTATCGACCGTCGTGTTCCCCGTCGCTCTCGGCTTTGACCGAGGTAATCGGGGTTGCGGCTTCGACAGCGTTCGTAACTGTGTAGGCATATTGACCGCTAGATTTGCGTCTCAATTGCACTGAGTATACGTTTCTTCTAGCGTATCGACCGACGTGTTCCCCGTCGCTCTCGGCTTTGGCCGAGGTAATCGGGGTTGCGGCTCGACAGCGTTCGTAACTGTGTAGGCATATTGACCGCTAGATTTGCGTCTCAATTGCACTGAGTATACGTTTCTTCTTGCGTATCGACCACGGAGGAGATAAATACTGGCGGAAAATTTGGATGTTTCTTCACTAGATATAAACACGCGCCGGGGTGCCGACAATGGTTTTGGACACCTCCGCCGCTTATACAAAGTATTTTCTTAGGTTGTCAGTGTTCCAGTGGCTCATCAATGGCACGCCCCCCATGTCGGTCAGCCGGTATGTACCCGGCCTCATCTCTTCAACTACTTTGTAGGGTCCCTCCCAGTTGGCCGTTAATTTACCATGAATATTTCCTTTGTTGGTGGCGGCCGACTTCCTTAGGACCAGATCTCCTATTTTTAAGTCCCTTTTGTGGACTCTTCGGTTGTAGGCTCTTTTCATCCGGTTTTGGTATACTGCCAAGTTGAGGCGTGCCGTATCTCGGCTTTCTTCGACCAGGTCTAGGGAGGCTCTCAGGCTTTCTTCGTTTTCAACTGGGTTAAAGGTAGCCGTTCTGAATGTTGGCACCGTCGCTTCGATTGCGGGATCGCCGGAGCCGTAGACTAAGTGGAAGGGGGTGTACCCCGTTGCTTCTTTCTCCGTGGTCCGAAGGGACCACAGGACGCCGGGTAGTTCATCGGCCCACCTTTTCTTAAGGTCTTCAACTGTCTTTTTCAAACCGTTGAGGATTGTTTTGTTGGCCGCCTCCGCCTGCCCGATGCTCTGTGGGTGACAGATGGAGGAGTATGCAAACTTGATGCCAAGCTCTTCTAACCAGTTCATTATCAGGTCACTCCAAAACTCTCGGTCGTGGTCAAATACCATAACTTGGGGTAATCCGAAACGAGTTATAACATTTTCCCAGATTACCTTTCTGACGGCCGCTGTGGTTTTTGCCGGTACTGCTACAGCTTCAACCCATTTGGTGAAGTAGTCAACGGCGACGATCAAAAACTTCCTTCCTCCGGAGGCCGTTGGAAATGGCCCTAGCATATCCATCCCCCACTGTGCGAAAGGGAGGGGATTAAGCACCGGTTGTAGGTCTCGGGAAGGGGCGTGTATCACCGGAGCATGCATTTGACAGTTCGTGCATTTCTTGGTTTTAGCCTTGGAATCCGCAAGCATGGTGGGCCAGAAATAGCCGGCTCGGAGAGCTTTGTGGGCCAGCGTTCTTGCCCCCATGTGGTGACCACAGATGCCTTCGTGAATTTCTGTCAAAATTAGCTCTGCGTCGGTTTGGGCGACGACATTTCAAAAGTGGTCTTATTACGGACCTTCTGTATAATTCTCCTTCAAACAACAAGTACCTGGCGGCGATCCTCTTTATCTTGGCCGAGAGATTGCGGTCCTCCGACAACTCATTTGCAAGTTTGTACTTCATTATGGGAGTCATCCACGTTGTCACGGCCTCGATGTTGCCCACCGCGCAGAGTGCGTCAGTGATGCTTTTAGCGGTCCTGATATCCACTAGCACGGTTCGGCTGATATTTTTGATGGTTGAACTGGCAAGTTTTGAGAGAGCGTCGGCCCGGTTGTTCTCAGATCTGGGAACGCATTGGATTTGGAAAGATTTCAATCTCGCTATGTCGGCCTTTACCCTTTCCAGGTACCTTACCATTCCGTCGTCCCGAGCCTCAAACTCTCCTCTGATTTTGTTAGTAACCAACAGTGAGTCTGTCTTCAACACAATGTGTTCTGCTCCAGCAGCCCTAGCTAGCTCGACTCCGGTTATCACCGCCTCGTATTCGGATTCGTTGTTCGAGGCCGAGAAGGTGAATTTCAAGGCATACTCAAACTCGTCCCCGTTTGGGCTGATGATAAGGATGCCGGCGCCTGAGCTGTTCGTCGTGGAGGAGCCGTCGGTGTAAACCTCCCATACACCTGGGTTTGGCTCCTCTTGATATGTGCATTCGGCTAGGAAATCTGCAAGTGCTTGCCCTTTTATCGAAGGCCTTGGTTTGTACTGAATGCCGAAGGCAGAGAGTTCCACTGCCCATTTGACGAGCCTACCGGATCGTTCGAATTTCTCCAAAGCTTTCTCCAATGGCTGATCGGTTAGGACCGTCACGGGGTGTGCGTCGAAGTAAGGTTTTAACTTCCTCGCGGCAACGACGACGGTGAAGGCTGCTTTTTCAATCAGTGGGTAATTTCTCTCGGCGGGCAACAGCGTATGGCTGACAAAGTAGATTGGGTGTTGCTGTTTGTCCTCTTCCCTGATGATCACAGCACTGACCGTGGCCGAGGTAACTGTTATATATAGGTATAGCGTCTCCCCCAGCACCGGCCTGGACAGAGTTGGGAGAGTCTGAAGATGAGCTTTCAGTTGCTTGAAAGCCGTGCTCTGTTCCTCCCCCCAGCTGAAGTCTTTATTCCCCTTCAACACTTTGAAGAATGGGGTGCTTTTGACGGCTGACCGAGAGATGAAGCGGGCGAGAGCCGCCATTCTCCCGGTCAGCATCATAACCTCTTTTCGATTCCTTGGTTCCGGCAGGTCTAGGATTGCTCGGACTTTGTCTGGATTGGCATCTATGCCTCTGGCACTGACAAGTACACCTAGGAATTTACCTGCCCGGACACCGAAGTTGCATTTCATTGGGTTGAGCTTCATCTTGTATTTCCTTAGTGAACAAAATGTCTCGTGTAAATCGGCCAAGTGCTCGCTGTCAGACTTGCTCTTTACAATAGCATCGTCGACGTAAGCCTCAATGTTCCGTCCTTTTTTATTTTGGAACACTTTGTCCACCAGCCTTGTGTACGTTGCTCCGGCGTTCTTCAAACCAAACGGCATCATTTTGTACATGTATGTGCCGTTAGAAGTGATAAATGCGCATTTAGGCATGTCTTTCTCGGCCATGAATACCTGGTGATACCCTGAGAAGGCGTCCAGCAGGCTCAGCATGGTGTAGCCCGCCGTGGCGTCAATTAAACTATCTATTCGAGGCAAGGGATAACAATCTTTGGGGCATGCTTTATTAAGGTTGGTAAAGTCTACACACATTCTCCATGCCCCCGATGACTTCTTCACCATTACAACATTGGCTAACCACTCAGGATAAGTACAAGGCATGATGAAACCCGCCGCTAGTAATTTATCTACTTCGGCTTTGATGGCTTCATCCTTCTCGGCCGAGGAGTTCCTCATTCTCTGCTTGACTGGGCGAGCGGTGGAGAGTACGTTCAGCTTGTGAACAATCACCTCCCGGCTCACGCCTGGCATCTCGGCCGCTGAGTAGGCGAAAACATCTTTATTCTTCCTCAGCAGGTCCAGGAGGTCGGCTCTGAATTTTGGTTCCAGGTTGACACCGACAGTTACGGTGCGGCCCGGATCAATCTCTACCTCCTCGGTCTCTGCTCCTTCGACCATGCCGATGGTCCGAACGTTTCCGGATCTGGGGGTGTACTGTATCTGGAAGGATTTTAGTTCTGAAGCGCCAGCTCTCACCCTCTCTAGATACTTTATCGTCCCATAGTCCCGGGCTTCGTACTCTCCTTTGATCTGGTTGGTCACTAAGAGTGAATCTGTCTTCACCATGATGCGCTCTGCCCCGGCGGTTTTAGCTAGCTCAACTCCGGTTATCACCGCCTCGTACCTGGATTCGTTGTTTGAGGCCGATGAGGTAAGCTTCAAAGCGTGCTCAAACATGTCTCCGTTTGGGCTGACAATAACGATGCCGGCCTTCGAGCTATTCGCCGTGGAAGGGCCGTTAGCGTAAACCTCCCATAAGCCGGGATCCTCCTCGGTCTTCGAGACGAGCTTATGCGCCTCCCCCCGGTCCGAGACATACACTAATGTTAGGGCCCGGATGGACATCACAGCGTCGGCTTCGCTCAAAGTGACCCGGCCTATGAGGGCGTTGTGGGCAGACGAGCCGTCAATGACCACGAACTCGGACATAACGTTCCTGGCCGCACTTCCCTCGCCGAACATTACTGGCAGCTTGATTGATCCCAGGGGTACCAGGCCGGCCCCAGAAAAACTGTACAACGGTTTGGTGTAGGAGCTCAAGTCTTCAACTTTCAGACCGAGGTCGAGGAAACATTCTCTGTACATAATGTTCGTGTAGGCGCCCGTGTCAATCAGGCATCTCTTCACCAAGTGGTTGGCTATGTCCAGGTGGACCACAAGTGGGTCACTGTGAGGGGCGATGACTCCCTCGTAGTCTTTCTTCCCAATGGTCATATCGGGGATGTTGGAAGCGGGGGTTGCTGTGTTGGGCACAAAGTTGATGGCCTGATATAGTTCATTCAGGTGCCGTTCGTGCCCATGAGCGGACCCACCGTTCTCGTCGTCCCTGATGACGACATTGACTACTCCTACTCGCTCAGAAACGGATTCCTTATTTGACCTGTCGGTATCTGTTTTTCGGCCTCCGGCTACGTATTTGCCGAGACTTCCCGTTCGGATTAGATCTTCAATGGCGTTTTTCGATGCCTAGATCATTTGTTAAGTGGCGGTGTGGCCGTGGTACTCACGATCGGCTCGTGTCACCGTCACTTCTCGCCCTAGGGGGCCTTTCCCACTTCTGACCTTCGTTTTTGCTCAGGGTGAAGACCTCGGCGGCGGATACGACCAGAGGGGTGTGATTATTGTACTGCTTCCGGTAGTACGGTGCCGAACTCCCCCCGGCGCCCGCCGAGTCCTGTTTCCTGGCAGGCTGGCCAGACCGTGACCGATTATTGTCACGGCGCTCTTCATTCGGGTTGTTCTCCCGGTGGCTCTTCTTCTCTGAGTGGTCGGCCCCGCTGGGGCCTACCCAGATTTTGTGGTAGTCCTCCACTTTAATGGCTTGATCGGACCCTTCCGCGACATCAAAGGTCAGGCCGCCGCGTTTGATGAGCTCGTCTTTTAGGTCTCCCCTTGGGAGGCCTTTCATTAGCGCGAAGGCTGCCAGTTCGCTGTTCAGCTCACGAATTTGCTGAACCTTGGCGTCGAACCTCTTCAAATAACCTCGGAGAGACTCGCCTCCCTCCTGTCTGATAGTCAGGAGGTCCGATGTTTCCACGGCCCTCCTCTTGTTGCAGGAATACTGGGCTAGGAATGCGTCCTTTAGGTCGGCGTAATAGTATACCGACCCGTCGGGCAGCCCCTTGTACCAACTCTGTGTCATCCCATGCAGTGTCGTTGGGAAGATTCGGCACCAAATCTCATCAGGTTGCTCCCATACTGACATGTGAGACTCGTAAGCCTCGACGTGGTCAGTCGGGTCACCTTCCCCTTTGTATGCTATAGGTGGTAACTTCAGCTTAGTCGGCACCGGGGTATCTAGGACGTAGGCGCTGAGGGGTTGCCTGACTACATGTCGGACGACACGCGGCGATCGGCTCCTCGCATTCCTAGTTCGGCTTCTCTCCTCGTAGCGAGAAGGACTTCTCCTCCGACTCTGGCGAATCGGGCTTCTTCTCCAACTCTGACGAGTTGGGCTTCTCTCGCTCCTCCGGGGTGTGCCTCGTTCGTGCCGCGGCGACACAGTCTTCTCACGAGTGCGAGAAGGACTTAGGTCCACCACGACCACTTTGGGCTCCCCCGGTGTCTTGACAGGGTCAGCTTCTCCTAATGCTCCGTTCAAGTTTCTTGGGGTCACATTTTGGGCCCTGGTCTCCTGGACGGTTTCCGCCGCTCTTGTCGGCGTCACAGTGTGAGCCGGCGTACTCCCAATTAGGTCCAGGAGCATCTTCAGTTTTGCTATGTCAACCACATGTCCCATGATGGTGACCTGGTCGGCAGACAGCGGAGTGTCTGGTATTATTGGCATCCCGTACTCCGGTTGAATCACTTGACCGGCGGAGGGTTGCACAGCTCCAGATTTGTGGACGGTATCATCTTGGTAGAATTCGGTTTCGTCGGTCACGAATGCCTCTTGTTCTTTCGACATCTTCTTGGCTTTTGGGGTGGGTTTTTTGTGTGTATTTTTGTTTGGGAATGAATGTGACTAGCTTCTAGTGTCTATCCCCACAGACGGCGCCAATTGTTCCGGGTGTAATTCCAGAGCAAGTATTGTTACCACCCGTGGCTTGTAGAATGATGTCTTGAGTTGGATTCCTTACGTCTCTATCGTTCCTCTCGGCCTCTCCTGCAACAATGAACGAACTGAGGGCTTGGCTTTGTGCCAAGCGTACTCACTCCGACGCTCAAGTCAGTGAACTTAATGGGATAAGTTGCTATTACCTGACTAAGGATATATTGTAGAGAGATAAGGAAGATATTACCAGATGAATAGTGATTCTTACGTTAATTTGTGGATCCTTTCCTCAATGAGGGTTGAGGAGTATTTATAGGCTTTCACCTTTTGTCACGTAGTGGCCAAGTGGCCAAGTGGCTAGCAGGTGGAAAGACCGTTCTACCCTCGGCCGATGGACCTATGGTAGGCCGTAGAGGGGTCTTGGATATGAGTACGCGGATATGTGTCCCGACCGGTGGTTGTCGCCGAGACCCCAGTTGACAGGCCGATGGGTTGCATCGGCTAGACTGTCAAAGTCGTTGACTTGTTGTGGATATCTTTGACCTTGCTCAATATGTTGACTTGGTCAGCGGTGTAGAATATGCCCCATTAGAAGTTAATGTGATATATAAACCATTTTATAAATTTAACAAGTTACACTTATCCCTATATTACACACGCCTTATAAGATTTTTAAATCCAAGTTAAATTTATGATAATCGAACTAAGATAAGTGGTGATATTATCATCAACCTATTAGACACTCAATACATTCCGCTATTTTTACTTTTGACAAAAAATGACTTATGATATCACCACAAATTGTGAGATGTCATAATCGTATAACGCATCACAAATCAGAATTTGTGCAATAAATTACTCAGCTAGTCTTGCTTGTGACGGGCTAATCCCGTCACAAGCTTGTGACCTCTCACAAAAAGGGAGAGGGGACAAGGTGGGGCACCCCCCATATGCTTCCCACTGGCCTTTTCATGAGCATTTTGTGAAAGAAAACGGTATCCGTCACAAGCTTCTGACAAATATCGCCTGTCTTCAATGAGATTTTGTGTAAATTACTGTACAATTGTTGAAATGTTGATTGGTTTTTCCTTGAGTAGCAAAGACAAGGGGTGTGGTCTTCATGTCACTTTGACCCTTCAATGCGTGTTGGTGGAACCCTAATTATATAGTACGTACGAATGACTCAATAATACTACTAGCGTGTAACTACTAGTTTACACATTAAATATATAGTACACTTTTGTTTGTTTTTAGAGTCATGGTAGACCTCTTACAATAGGTAATATCCATTTGTCGGGTCTCATTTTGAGACTAGCTAGTGATCGATGCATCACAATATTAAGGTGGTGACATTCAAGAATGATTAACTTCTACAACTTATTATTGATGGTATATCATTGAGAGCAATCGAATGTTCTCGTAACGTATTATTCAGCTAGATTTACATAATAAGATTACCCTACGATTAAGACAATAATAATGACATACACAACGTCTAAATATTTCCCGCCGATGATTCCACATAGTTTAAGACGATATTGTTCACCCTCAGTTCAAGTCAATTGTCTAGGGGACTGATATTTTCACGGGAGTAATGTTTAAAGCCACGATAAGTACGTCATGCATAAATTGAAAGATTCTTTTTTATTCATGTGTCATGGGATTTGTGGCATTAACACATTAGTTGTGACATTATGCCAGCACTTTGTTTACATATTCCATTTTTAGGTATTTCATTCATTTATAATTTATACGTTTTTATGTTAAGAATGTTTCTAATAAGATAAACCCTAATCACCACTGATTACCCTACTATTACGAGGGTTTCTAATTTCCACATAGTTTAACACGATTATATATGTAAATACTAAAACCCTAATCATCACTGATTTTATCGTAGATTCAATTAATTTATAATTTATATATACATTTTTATGTTAGGAATGTTTTTAATAAGATAAACCCTAATTACCACGGATTACTCTACTATTAGGAGTGTTTCGACATAGTTTAACACTATATACTTATGTAAAACACTAAAACCCTAATCATCACCAATTTTACCGTAGATTCGACTAATCATAGTATTTTTTTTTTTTCTCACAAGTCACATCCAATTTAATTGGAGTTTGTCCCAACCCTAATATAATGTTTTAGTTTTCAGTACTTATAGTAATTGTACTAATTGTCGTATACAATATTGTGTCTAATTGACATTGGTCAATAAAAGTCATAAATTCAGTAATATATGTACGAGTACGAACTGTCCAATGGTTTGTTACTTTTGTCATTCCATTTTTTCCTCTATTTTGTCAGTAAACTAGTTTATATTGTCCCTTTTACTAGAATTTAATTCTTATTATTCAGTCTATTTGCATGTGCACATAAAGTTATGGAGTCAAGTCTCAATCTATATTTGCCCATACCTTATACCTATTCACCTATTCAGCTGTTTCTTGGACTATTCTTCATTTATATTCAGCCTCGGAGCAGATAGATCGGTCCATGGAGAAATAAAGAAGTAAATTATTCGGTTCATCCCGGTTAATTGTTTGCATTTTTTATTTGACACAAAGATTAAGAAATAAAGACGTAAACTAAAATGTTCATAAAGCCAATAACTTTATTAGTCTTAAGAGATAGCAAAAAATCATGGAGTAGTACGTAGTACTAAGAAAATGTAGTGATCAACGTAATCTGTACGTGGGGGCGTCGCAGATTGGTTACCGGTTCTCCGAAGATTATGTCGATGCCTCATCTCCTCATCTTCTTATACTGCTTTTCAAAATTCGACTTCCGCTTCTCCCATTCATCTTGCAGGGAAATGTTATAATTCTCTCTACTCTATTGTTATGCTATTAGGAAAATATTATTATTGATATTACGAAATTAGATCTTTAATAATATTGTATCTTCAAGTTTAGGTAACTATAAAAGTCTATTTTACTTTATAAATATGCTCTTATGTATTCATCTTATTCATCAAATCATAAAAGTCTATTTTACTTAATAAAAATTCTTATAGAGGGGACACATTAATGATCACGGAAGACCTAAGACTTTTTCTACAACATAATTGTTCTCCTCATACAATACATACCCTTTTTTGTGTAAAGCTAGTTAGTAGTCACACTGTTAAGATTATAGAGAAGGGAGGAATTCATAAATGATAACTGTATTATTGAATGATCTGATTTGATGACAATACATAGATAATATATATAATAGATGACGATATCAGAAACCCTAGATTTTTAGCCGCCTAATGGGCCTAATATTGGACCTATTATCCTAATACCCTCCCGCAATCGTAAAGGCAGTACATGTACGAACTTTACGATTGGAGAAATACAAAGAAAACATAAAAAGAAATCGTCATCTATTCTTCATCTTCGTGAATAGACAAGAAAATCAAAATCTTCATCTCTTTTCCATCTTCATTAATTTCTTCGCAAGGTTGGTAAGATAAACGAGTATTAAGACTCGTTAGAAATTTATTCGAACAAGAACGTTAAGTTTTTCGGACTTGTCGAAAAAAAAGAGTTAATTTGCAGGAACCCTAATCGAACCTGACAAATATCAATAAAACGGAAAATTATCCGTTAATTTCAAGATTTGGAGAACGTTGAACTTTTCGAACTCCAAATATATCAAATTAAATACCACCTTGAAGAAGAGAATTTAAATCAAATTTCAAAGAAAAAAAGAAATTGTTTCTTTGTTTTTTTAGATCTATTTAGACAAAATTTTGAATAACAGAAAAGACATCCGTTTAAAGGTTGAACGGCAAAAAATTATACGGAGTATTAGAACCACGATTGATAACATCAATGCTATTATCAAATTGGCATGTGCACCATAAGGTGGCTTGACATGGAATGAAGATGAATTGTGGTTCCCTTGATCTTAAATCCTTGGAAACCTTTGCTGCAAACAATGATACGAGTAATTTTTTTTTTTTTTTTTTTTTTTTGATTGGAAATATGAAAAGTACAGGTAATTGGAAATTGATTGTGAAATCCCGCCGGTGGGCTAGGTTAAACACCCACCGGCAGGGCAGCGGAATTTATTTAGGCCTCAAGAGCGAGAGGCTCTGATACCATGTTAAGATTATAGAGAAGGGAGGAATTCATAAATGATAACTGTATTATTGAATGATCTGATTTGATGACAATACATAGATAATATATATAATAGATGACGATACTGTAAACCCTAGACGGTAGCCGCCCTAATGGGCCTAATATTGGACCTATTATCCTAATACACACGGACGATTTTAATGCTGACGGAATTGAACTCATATCATAAGAATTTTCATACGAAATTACCAAATCATTGCATGTTTCAGGAAAAAAAGATTAACAGTGAAATTGAAAGGCCTGGAATTTTACCGACAACTACAGCCAAAGTAAATCAAAACTTGTACTCGGTATTTTTTTACTGTAAAGAAAAATTTTACTGTAAAGAAAATAAAAATCATGACCCTTCAATTCTTCAAATAATGCGACCTTTAGCTGTGATAACGATGGTGGGATCGAACATTACTACAATGCTTTATTTTGGCATACTTTAGCTTCTATGTGTCAATTATTAGATTCTTAGACGTACTAGAACATTTTTTACGTGAAGAGACATAACATGTCCACTTGCCATGCATCTTCTGGCCGCCCCCTGATGAGTCACAAGCTTGTAACGTCTCACTATCGTTTTAAATAGTGATAAAAAGGAAAGGTAAGTAACTTTTCATCATAATTAATTACGTTCGATTATAATTAATTACATTAGTCTTAGTTAAGTTTGATTTAATCTATTCAATTTAGCTTATTTTTATTTTTGACAATTGATTAATTATATGTTGTAAATGATTGGACATATTGTAAATTTGCTTCCACTCATTGTCTCATTTCATCAAAGTTTTTACGTTCATATTAAATTACCTTGGCCCAAACCCAAGTTTGAATTGCTGCAGTGCAATGATAAAAGTATCTAATCGAAAGTAATAAAACGTGCATATATCATATACTTCCTCCATTCAACTCCACTCTACCATGTTTCTATTTTCATCCATTCAACTCCACTCTACCACTTTCCAAAAAAAGAATGCCAAATGACCCTTTTGACCTAATGACAACATCTTATTTACACAAATTGCCACTAAATAGCCCACTAAGTTTAGCCAACAAGATTTAATAAACCAATTTGCACAAATCCATTTGTACTTTAATTACTTGTTTATTGTTACCTTAATACTTGTGCATTTTATAAATTGGTAGAGTGGAGTTGAATGGAGGAAGTATGACATAGAACCAAGTGACATTAAATAAAAGTAATAAATTGTGCATACATGGTACAAAAGGAATTATTATTAGTAAAGATGGTTATGGCCTATATACGGTAGGAATTATTATAAATAAAGATGGTTACGGCGGTACGGCCTATGGTGAAAATAAAACGTGATAGTCATTTTGAATCATGATTTAATATACTAAATGTAAAAGTCTTTTGAATTATGATTTCATATTAGGGTTATAAGAATGGTTATAGATCGTTCTTAATAATGACTGATAACACCATTTTAACCCCCATATTTTGATATCCCGGACCCATTTTTGTCATAATAAATGAAGCATTATAAACTCATTTAGTTAGTATTAGCTTTACCCGATTACTTTCCCTTCACTCTTCGCGTAGGACATGTTTTGGGCATTTTTTCCGTACTTATGAACCCTTTTTGTAGGTACCGTGCTCCAAGATATAAGAAGAACGAAGTTGGAAGGTGATTCGCTTGAAGAATGGGAGTAACTAGGAGAAATTACGGCCGAGGGGCAAAACTTTGCCTGGACCGGGCATAATTATACCCGCCGGTAAAACTTTGCACGACCGGGCATAATTATACCCGCCAGGTAAAACTTTGCCTGGACCGGGCATAATTATACCCGCCGGGTAAAACTTTGCCCCGGACCGGGCATAATTATGCCCCTACTGCAGATTTCGTTTCTCTCTTGTATTCTCACCTAACTCTTTGTACTTGATATAAATACTTAATTTCCCAGAAAATTAGGGATCCAATCCTAGTTTGGGGAAGAAATTTGTAAGGTTAAGAGAGGAAAACTCAAATCCTTTGTAACTTGGCAATCATTTTTCATCAATCAAAGATTATTATTATTGTTCTTACCTTGTTCTTCCTTATTGTTCATCCTTTCAATAGTTGGTATTGTTTCTTTCCTTTTTCTCTTTTCTCCCTTGTTCTTCAATTGTTTTCCATTGTTGTTTGTTGTTGTTAGATTTCTTTTTGTTGGAAGTTGTTGAAACTTGTTGTTTGTTGATAGTTTAGTCAAAGTCTCTCTCTCTTGTTTGTTGTTCATGTTAAATTTGCATCTTTCTTGTTTAATTGTTGTTGTTTCCACCATTGTTGCTCTTTTCATTGTTTATCTTTTCATTATTTCTCTTTCCTTTGTTCATCCTTGGATAGTTGTCCTCAAAGACTTAATCTTTGAGTTGATTGAGTAAAAGATTGTGACTTTTAGTTTAATCAACCTTGTTATTAGATTAAATCACTTTTCCTCATAATTATTGTTGGATTGTTGAATGTTTGGTTGTAGAATTCATCTTCCACCCATGTTCATGTTTAAAGATTCCATCTTTATTGTCTATTTTGCAATTAGGACCATGATTAGTGAGTAGTCTCCCACTAGGGCTCGGTTTGACCCAACATGAGTAATTTCACTAATTGAATTTCATAAAGGCTAATTATTTGGGGAAATTGGTGAGGGTAGGTTAGAGGATTGACTTGGTTTATGGGTTGACTTTTGGGTAGTGTCGATTTGTAACCCTTGTCCACCAACGAGAGTTGGTTAGGTTGTGATTTGGATACCCGAGATTTGACCCTATTGTTGACCTTGGTTGAGACCGAAAGGGAGAACCGGGGTAGGACACCTCTAATCTAGCGTTTGAAATCGACCCTCGAGAGAGGGAGTGGGATGACCCGGGAATTGACGGGGCTTAATGACCTTAGCAATTATTGGACTACCTTGGGAATAATGCATGTTTTTGGGGTAGTCGGGTATTGAGTTAGGGATTCCGACCTTCGAACCCGAGAGGGGGGTTGGTGGGTAGTACTAGTGTCCTATTTCGAACCCGAGAGGGGGGTCTTAGGCGAATTAGAGTCGTCA
The DNA here is from genome assembly GCF_048544455.1 of Silene latifolia. NCBI lineage: Eukaryota > Viridiplantae > Streptophyta > Magnoliopsida > Caryophyllales > Caryophyllaceae > Silene > Silene latifolia. Next base: position 1,328,440 of record NC_133529.1, on the reverse strand, counting down.
CCTCCTCACCTAACTACCCTTGTGATTAGCCAAGAGATTTGATTGTGTGGAATTACGAATTGCTTGGGAAGAACCGAGTCTTAGGTTTTTAAATCATTTGAATTACATCCATTTAGTTTATCTTGCTTTTTCTCCTATTTTCTTTATTTAGTTGTTTTACCTTGTTGTCGGTAGTTCTAGTATAACCTTCTCCCGTTATTGTCGACTTAGCTAAACCATAGAGTTAAAACGATTAGTAGTCTTCCTTGCTCCTTGTGGGATCGACCCTTAATAGTGTACAACGATAGAATCGTGCACTTGCGAGGTATAGCTTGATACCATCAAGTTTTTGGCGCCGTTGCCGGGGAGTTCGGCTAGATATTAATTGTTTTCGTTCTTGTTTAGACTAAGTCTTTTGTTACTAATCCCTCTCTTGAGTGTGTAGGACTTTTTGCATGGTTAGGAGAGCTCGAAGAGGTCAACCAATACGCCCGATTGACCACGAGATCGAAGCAACCGCGAGAAGACTAAATTCACTCCGTAGAAGAGGGCTTATAGAAACACCGATTCCTCAAGAAAATCCAGTAATTGAGAACCTTCAAGAAGGACCACGGGTCTTTGAAACTTTCGAAAATCCTTTTGCAACACCGGAAACGGAAGTAACAATGGCCGCGGTTCCAATGAGAGATAACTTGGCTCCGAAAAAGGTGGTGAATCCAAGTATTGTGAAGCCACCCATTCAAGCCAACAATTTTGATGTGAAAGCCACCTTGCTACAACTTGTCCAAGGGAACCAATTCGGAGGGGGAGCCACCGAAAACCCCAACGAGCATCTCAACGAGTTCTTGGATAGTTGTGACATGTTCAAGGCCAATGGAGTGACGGAGGATGCCGTACGCCTTAGGCTTTTCCCTTACTCTTTGAGGGGAAGTGCCAAGGAATGGCTTAAAAGTTGTGAACCCGACTCTCTTCGGACTTGGGATGATGTCTCTAAGGCTTTTCTCAACAAGTATTTCCCACCCCAACGAACCGCAAGAATCAAGAGTGAGCTCCAAGGGTTCACCCAACAAGAAGATGAGACCCTTTATGAAGCATGGGAGAGGTACAAGGGCCTCCAAAGGCTATGTCCTCACCACGGTATTGGGGATGATGAGCTCATCAACAATTTCTATGAAGGGTTAAACAATGAGATGAAGATGAACCTTGATTCCGGCTCGGGGAAGGGAGCTTTGGATAAGATAGATCACAAGACGGCGAAAGAGCTTATTGAAGAAATGGCTTCTCGTACCTTTCATTGGAACAATGATAGGCACAAGAGGAAAGGGAAGTCAACGGTCGAATCGGCCAACAATGTGGAAGTGAAAGAGATGATAGAAGAGCTTAAGCAACAAGTTGCCTTGATGAGCTCAAGCAAAACATCTAGCAATTCTTCTATGAGGAACCAAGTCTATAGTTGTGAGCTTTGTGGAGACCAAGGACACCCACCCAATGAGTGTCCTTTGGTGGTTGGAGATGGAAGTTGTATGGAGCAAGTGAACGGGATATGGGAGTCTAGTCCGGCCAAGCAAGCATTCAACAACAACCAATATCACCCCGGATTGAGAGCCCACCCAAACTTCTCCTATGGCTCTCAAAATGTCCAAAACCCAACCTTCCAACAAAAATCACAACAACCAAACTTCCAAACTCAAAAACAAAACACTACATTCAACCAAGGTCCACCGGGTTTCCAAGGGAGAACCTTCCAACCAAGGCAACAACAATTTCAACCACTCAACCCACCAACCAACCCACCTTTTCAACAAACCACCCAACCTTTCCAACAAAACACCCAACCTTTCCAACAAACCACCCAACCAAAGTCAAGCTTGGAACTCATGACGGAACAATTGATGACTTCACAAAACCAACTTGTCAATACTCAAACACAATTCATCAACCATTCCACTCAAAAACATGACGAGACAACCTCATCCATCAACCAACTTAGAACCCAAATGCAAGCCTCTCAACGAATGACGGACAACCAAATCTCCCAATTGGCTACCCAAATGAGCCAACTACAAGCCTCCCAAGGGAAATTCCCGGGTAAAACCGAGGAAAATCCGAAAACCATGAATGCTATCCACTTGAGGAGTGGTAGGGATTTGGAAGACCGGGAATTTGTCAAGAAAAGGAAGAGTAGTAGACCGGGTAATGTCATTGAACCTCAAATTTTGGTTGAACCTCCTAAGGTAATTGAAGAAAAGGAGGGAAAAGATGAGCTTGTGGAAATTGTTGTGGAAACTCCAAAAGTGATTGATGAACCAACAAGGGTAGTTGAAGAGCCTCAACAACAAGTGGTAAGAACTTATGTACCACCGGTTCCCTTTCCACAAAGGTTGGCAAGAGCCAAACTTGAACAAAAGTACGGGAAGTTCATGGATATGATGAAGGGTATCAACATTACTATGCCTTTCATTGATGCCGTAAAGGAGATTCCAAGCTATGGAAAGTTCTTGAAGGAGCTCATCTCAAACAAAAACTCCTTGAGCCCGACAACTACGGTGAACTTATCCAAGGAGTGTAGTGCAATTCTCATGAATGAAGCTCCTCAAAAGCTTGAAGACCCGGGGAGTTTTTCCATACCTTGTAAGATTGGGACCGTGCACATTGAGAGGGCCTTGTGTGATTTGGGGGCAAGCATTAGCCTTATGCCTCTCAAAACTTTCAAGAAATTGAAGGGTTATGAGCTTTCACCAACAAGGGTTTCTCTCCAACTTGCGGATAGGTCGGTAAGGTACCCAATCGGTCTTGTGGAGGATGTCTCACTCAAAGTGGGTAAACTTGAATTCCCTTGTGACTTCTATGTAATGGACATTCCCGAGGACTCTAATATTCCCATTATATTGGGGCGCCCTTGCCTTGCTACGGGGGGTGCCATGATTGATGTTAAGAGTGGAAAAATCTCACTCCAAGTGGGTAATGAGAAGATTGAGTTTGAACTCAACAATTCCATGAGGTCTTCTTCTATGGGCAACTCTTGTTGTAGGGTGGATATGGTGGAAGATAACTTGGATGAACTTAATTTAGAGCCTTCATTTTTGGATCCATTAGAAGCTTGCCCAACAAATGAGAAGGGAAATGGAGGTGATCTTGAGTTGAGAGTTGATGTGAAAAGAGAATTGGGTGAAGATGAAAAAGGGAAAGAAAAGTTGAAGCTTGAGGGTGGAGGGGATCACCCCAATGTGATTCCTCCCAAATTTGATTCTAGCACTAATACCCCTCCAAAAATGAAGCCAATGGTTGAGAAGAAGAAACCAAGAAAATGGAGAAAGAAGGTGAAAATAAAAGGGAAATGTGAGTCAAGCCTTGAAAATGAAGAAGTTCTTGTCCATGACAAGAAGAAGCTTGAAGAAGAAATTGACCGGAAATGGTCGGAAGTGCACCACGCCATAAGCGGTGTATATGAAGTGTTGTCAAGGCTTGGAAGCGCTTGCTCCATGAGAAAATTTGAAGTTGTTAAAGGGATAGCGGGATTCCAAGAGGGGGATCCCGGTTGATTGAAGACTCTTTGATGAAGAGGTTTGGTGGAGTTACTTAACAACCACCACAATGTATATATTCTCCTTCTCTTTAATTAAGTTTTTATCGCATTTTGCATTTAGTGACGTGACCCAAATAGGAGTTAATCTAAATTAGCTCTCTATGCATTCATGTAGTATAGTTTGCATTGTCCTTTCAATTATTGCATATAGTATAGAGCATGCATTGAACTCTTATTTTTTTTAAAAAAATCACAAAAAAATTGAAAATGACAAAAACCACCAAAAACATGTTACTTTATTTCACTAATATGCCCTCCCATGTCTATAAATAAGTGTGGGGAGGGCCTAAAAAAAAAACAAAAAAAAAAACATGTCTTTTAATTTGTACTCCCTCCACACATTTATTTCCATTTGGAAGTAATATAAATAAATAAGTGTGGGGAGGGAGTTCTCATATCAAAAAACCCAAAAATATGTCCTTTTAATTTTTCAAAACCAAAAATCACAAAAATATGTTATTTTCCCTTTGAAAAATCAAAAATCAAAAAAATATGTTCGTTTCTTTTTCTTATTCACTCCCTATGCTTTTGTCCATTGAGGACAATGTACATCTCACGTGTGGGGAGGGAAATATCCACTCTTGTGCATATTTGTTTATATTTGTAAATGTTTATTAATTAGAAAAAGTGCCTAAAAATTGAAAAAAAATTCTGAAAATCAAAAAATTGCATTGTATATATATGTTTTGTCTAACCTTTTGGCTCGGCGCATTGACCACTTGAGGCAAAAAAGGAGCTTGAAGACCGCTTGGTATAATCCTTCCTATCTCTTGCTCCTTTTTACTATTCTTTCTTTTTGGTATCTTGGATATTTTGAAGGAGAATGGGAATTTTGTTCCTTTGGGTGTCTCCTTGGGAGACCGTTTGGAATTTTGGTGTTGATGTGCTGCTAGGTTTAGCCAATTTGTTGCACGTTTCATTTCATGTTTGTTTAAATTTCCGCATGCATTTGTTCACATGTAAATATATGTTGCATTCCTTTCTTTTTGCATTGAGTTTGTAAATAAGTTTTTAAGGAAGAGCATGGTCAAAGGAAGGGAACCAAGTACCCCCATGATGAACTAATGTGCCCAATTGTGCCTTTCCCCTCCTCGTGACTCGCGCCCGTGGCCTCTTAGTTAGCCGAGGAAGGAGGGCTTGACCAATGAGTTTGGACCGATCTTGTGAGACCTAGGACCGTAGACTAGACCTTTGGCTCGACTTAGCTACTCAAAGGCAAGGGTAGAGCCTCCTAGGGCGGGTACATTCATACCCCGCCCTCATCTAGGTTCGAGAGTAGGTCTCCTCGCGAGGCGTGTCACATCATTACGCATAAGTGTGTCGCATCGTCCTTAGATCATGAAATTGCATTACATTTTTGTGCATATGATATGAAGCAAAAATCAGTTTATATGAACCTCACATAGCCAAATAGCCTTGTTTTATTCCCTACATTGATTCCCTTTTTGATTCACCCCCTTTGAGCTTAGCCTTTTCATTTGGCAAACCCACCAAAATAGCTACATTCCCATAACCACCCTCCCTTAATCAAGAATTGGTCGGTTTTTGTAGTTGTGTTGTAGGAGGCGATTTGGGGCATAGTGATGGATAGTATACATATCCATTTGGGTCGGAATTTGGTATGATTTGGCTTTATATATAAATAAGAGGTTTTGAAAAAAGAAATGAAAAACAAAATAGAAAAGTGAAAAAGTCATGAAAAATTAAAAAAATGAGTTGTGTTGTATATATTTGTTTGTTGTCAAGAAAAAGAAAAAGGCAAGCAACACCCCTACTCATCATTTAAAGGGGTAGAAAAAGCCGTTGCTAGATAAAAAGGGGCAAATTGATGTTTTTCCAAAGATGAGTCGGGTTTGCACATTTTTTGCATGGCTTGGGAAACCGAGTCGTTGTTACGGTGTAGACGTTACCATTTGTTGAAATAAAAGGAGTTTTATCAAATTTTTCCTACTTGAGTTGGGTTTATGCAATTTTTGCATAGTTTTGGTCATCATTGCTATGTTAGGGCATAGACGTGTCTCATATGTTGCAATAAGAAATGGGTTTAGATGTGTCGGCAATTGTTGATTTGAACTCCACATATCCAAACGGTGCTTGCACCAATCCCGTTTCGACCTACTCCCTAGCCCCGTTACAACCCTTTGCTTCGTATTGTATGCATTTTTATCATTGCTTGCATTTCATTGGACATAGGACGGTCTTACACATTAGACTGCGGGCACGTTTTCGCCAGTTGAGTTAGTTGAGTGATTTTGGTTACTTAATCACAAAAATCACCCCGTTCTTTCATTGAGTGACGAGCGAAAACCGTGAGGATGTCGTTGCCTTGGTCCCCTTAGTCATGGGTCCTTTGGTTGAATCTTGTGTCGGTTTTGTAATTCTCGGCGGACTTGCCCTTTCTTCCCTTTCCCCGCTCTTGAATTTGTTTCTTGAGCATTGGTCACACAAGGGTTGCTTTTGTCACATTTAGGGGGTTGGCACCTCAATTGGCACTCCTGAGACGGTACTCCCGACCATGACCATGTTTTGTTGTTTGAAAAATCCGACCACTTAGATGAGGAAAGTGGATCATTTTGTTAGATGCATTCTATTTGTTGATTACGTGCTTTCATGATGAATGTGTCGAAAGTTTTGTAGCAAGACCCAACTTGCCTTGCAATAGGGCACTCTCCCCTCATGGGTGTCAAATTGCGAGTTGAAGGGGCGTTGAGTGCGCTAATACTCGATCGGCTTAAGTAGTAGTTTAGTTGAGTGATGCTTATATTGTGCATCCACTCTCCATATCTATCATAATGATGCTTTGTACATTTGGTTTTGGACTTACTCGGGGACGAGTAAGGGTCAAGTGTGGGGAGATTTGATAACACCATTTTAACCCCCATATTTTGATATCCCGGACCCATTTTTGTCATAATAAATGAAGCATTATAAACTCATTTAGTTAGTATTAGCTTTACCCGATTACTTTCCCTTCACTCTTCGCGTAGGACATGTTTTGGGCATTTTTTCCGTACTTATGAACCCTTTTTGTAGGTACCGTGCTCCAAGATATAAGAAGAACGAAGTTGGAAGGTGATTCGCTTGAAGAATGGGAGTAACTAGGAGAAATTACGGCCGAGGGGCAAAACTTTGCCTGGACCGGGCATAATTATACCCGCCAGGTAAAACTTTGCCTGGACCGGGCATAATTATACCCGCCAGGTAAAACTTTGCCTGGACCGGGCATAATTATACCCGCCAGGTAAAACTTTGCCCGGACCGGGCATAATTATGCCCCTCGGCTGCAGATTTCGTTTCTCTCTTGTATTCTCACCTAACTCTTTGTACTTGATATAAATACTTAATTTCCCAGAAAATTAGGGATCCAATCCTAGTTTGGGGAAGAAATTTGTAAGGTTAAGAGAGGAAAACTCAAATCCTTTGTAACTTGGCAATCATTTTTCATCAATCAAAGATTATTATTATTGTTCTTACCTTGTTCTTCCTTATTGTTCATCCTTTCAATAGTTGGTATTGTTTCTTTCCTTTTTCTCTTTTCTCCCTTGTTCTTCAATTGTTTTCCATTGTTGTTTGTTGTTGTTAGATTTCTTTTTGTTGGAAGTTGTTGAAACTTGTTGTTTGTTGATAGTTTAGTCAAAGTCTCTCTCTCTTGTTTGTTGTTCATGTTAAATTTGCATCTTTCTTGTTTAATTGTTGTTGTTTCCACCATTGTTGCTCTTTTCATTGTTTATCTTTTCATTATTTCTCTTTCCTTTGTTCATCCTTGGATAGTTGTCCTCAAAGACTTAATCTTTGAGTTGATTGAGTAAAAGATTGTGACTTTTAGTTTAATCAACCTTGTTATTAGATTAAATCACTTTTCCTCATAATTATTGTTGGATTGTTGAATGTTTGGTTGTAGAATTCATCTTCCACCCATGTTCATGTTTAAAGATTCCATCTTTATTGTCTATTTTGCAATTAGGACCATGATTAGTGAGTAGTCTCCCACTAGGGCTCGGTTTGACCCAACATGAGTAATTTCACTAATTGAATTTCATAAAGGCTAATTATTTGGGGAAATTGGTGAGGGTAGGTTAGAGGATTGACTTGGTTTATGCGTTGACTTTTGGGTAGTGTCGATTTGTAACCCTTGTCCACCAACGAGAGTTGGTTAGGTTGTGATTTGGATACCCGAGATTTGACCCTATTGTTGACCTTGGTTGAGACCGAAAGGGAGAACCGGGGTAGGACACCTCTAATCTAGCGTTTGAAATCGACCCTCGAGAGAGAGAGTGGGATGACCCGGGAATTGACGGGGCTTAATGACCTTAGCAATTATTGGACTACCTTGGGAATAATGCATGTTTTTGGGGTAGTCGGGTATTGAGTTAGGGATTCCGACCTTCGAACCCGAGAGGGGGGTTGGTGGGTAGTACTAGTGTCCTATTTCGAACCCGAGAGGGGGGTCTTAGGCGAATTAGAGTCGTCACCTCCTCACCTAACTACCCTTGTGATTAGCCAAGAGATTTGATTGTGTGGAATTACGAATTGCTTGGGAAGAACCGAGTCTTAGGTTTTTAAATCATTTGAATTACATCCATTTAGTTTATCTTGCTTTTTCTCCTATTTTCTTTATTTAGTTGTTTTACCTTGTTGTCGGTAGTTCTAGTATAACCTTCTCCCGTTATTGTCGACTTAGCTAAACCATAGAGTTAAAACGATTAGTAGTCTTCCTTGCTCCTTGTGGGATCGACCCTTAATAGTGTACAACGATAAAATCGTGCACTTGCGAGGTATAGCTTGATACCATCAATGACACAGAACCGTTTTGTACTGGACCGTTCTTGTATCTTATGATAGTGGTTATAGAGTAGTTAACGCATTCTAGTAAAAAAATAAAGGGGTACGGGCATAAGAGCAAGTCCAATGGTTTGATTTGGGGACTTGCTTACAATTTTCTAAAATTGCAAGAAGCTAGCCCAACCATTGGAGCCTTGCAGGTAAACTAGCTTAGTTTGGACTAATAGCTTCATAAAGCTACTAGTTTAAATGGACCCACAAGAATAAATTGACCAACAGGGAAATAGTGGTGATATAAAAAAAAATAAAAAAAAATGATATGTGGGGTTCATCCAAACTACTAGTATATTGGCTAAATCATTGGAGTAATTTGTATCTTAAAATTATTGTAACTTAAAATCTAATGTGACAAAGTTAAGCTAGTACATAATTTCTCAATCATTATACTTAGTTGTTCGTTTTAAATTCTTCCAACTTTTAACTAGATGCAATATAAATGACAAAAATAATAGTACCAAATAACCAATAGTTAAAGCCTACCCAATTACCTATTGTTAGTGATGTTATAAATTCAAAATAGATGTGACATCGTCCTACATTAATTAAACAGGTTGATAGATAAGCTTTAATAACTAGTGCTTAAAAGGATTATTATTACTTATATCAATAAAATACACTTTATGTTCTGGAAGCTCATGATACGAACTCCATAGTTAAGCGTGTTTAACCATGCATGAGTCTGGGTTGGTTTGGGCACCCACGAATAATGGCCATGACCCAATCCTAGGGGAATGGAGAGTTGACGGGAAAGGGTCGGGTGAGCTTATATCGGACCCTGACTTGGACTGTTAATTGGATGGCCCAGGTCAGCCCGAGTTCAGGTTGATCGTCATTGGAAAGCCATATAAAAGAAGGATTATACCAGGGTTGGTGGCGGGTTAGAAATCAAGCCAGGATAGACCGACAGAGTAGAGTTAGGGTCAGAACGAGTCGGTTAGGGTTTGGTCTAAGTTTGATGGGCTGGGCCAAATTGAGATTGGACAAGCCGGTCGCGCTAGGCAAGGTTGCGTTCACCCGCACCATCATTACAAAAGAATAACAATTTAACAACTTTGCTTGCTTGGAATGAGAGTAATTATTAAGGGAGTAATAAGAGCTAAAATAAGAAGAAATGGGAGGAGATTGGTGGTTGTGGAGGGTGGAAAGAGGAGGTGATGGAGGAATTACTACCTCCATATGGAGGTAATGCATTACTTGAGGGGGGAGGGTAGTAACAATTACTCCCTTAATGGAGTGACTATTACATTATATTTCCCCATTTTTATTCATTTCTATCTCCAACCTCTATACATTCCCTCCATTTTTTAGTTCATTTGAGCTCTATTACTCCCTTAATTATTACTCTCATTTCAAGCAAGCCCTTAGTATTTGTGGTGTACTCTAGATACACAATACGAGTACTAGTGTAAGCTTAAGATCCAAATTAATACAAGAGAATGAGGATTTAACAACTTTTACTCCCTTCGTCTCGGTCAATTGTTGTCATTTGGTTTTGGTACAAAGACCAAGAAAAAAAGGAGGGAATCAATTGTTAGATGACAAGTGGATTAAATTGAGTGTGAATGATCAAATTTCTCGATCATCAAATGCACTACTAAAATACGAAGTAGAAAGGAAAACAATTGATTGAGACGCCCAAAAATAAAATAGGAGAACAAATGACCGGGACAGAAGGAGTAGTATTTAACAACTTTTAGTATTTGTATTTAGTTAGAACTTTATATTTGTATTTTCATAATGTAGTATGAGTGATATGACTTGAACTTAGGTTGATTGACCCAAATTTCAACAATTTGTTTTACACAAATTCTTATTATAGACGGGAGATATTCGTCTATAGTTATAGACGGACCAAATATTCACCCACTTTAAGCATAAGACAAGCAACAAGTTGTATTTAGTTAGAACAAATTGAGTATGAATGATCAAATTTCTCATCAAATGCACTAATAAAATAGAAAGGACAACAATTGATTGAGACGCCCAAAAATAGAATAGGAGAACAAATGACCGGGACAGAAGGAGTAGTATTTAACAACTTTTAGTATTTGTATTTAGGCTTTTTTTTTTTTTTTTTGGTGAGATAATATTTGTATTTAGTTAGAACTTTATATTTGTATTTTCATCATGTAGTATGAGTGATATGACTTGAACTTAGGTTGATTGACCCAAATTTCAACAATTTGTTTTACACAAATTCTTATTAAAGATGGGAGATATTCGTCTATAGTTATAGACGGACTAAATATCCATCCACTTTAAGCATAAGACAAGCAACAAGTTGTATGGTGGGGCCCAAAAATGTCACTATTTTAAGCATATTTGACTCGTCTTTCACTTTAGACGGTTATATCGGTCTATACTCAGACTATTTGTTTTTTTTTAACATAACTGATTATGTGATTTGTTACAGATTAAATGATTTTGGCTGTTTAAAGTGCTCTTCATAACAGTAGATCAAGTACTAGAGTCGACAACATCTAAGTTACAAACACAAAAAGTGATGCGTATTCAAATCATTCGTATAATCTAAACACTATGATCAAGAAAAAAATGCAGTGATGTGAAATAGTACTGAAAGGAAACATCACTGCTTGAAAATAAAAAACATTTTTACCCTAAGATAACTGCGATTTACTGTTTGCAGTAAGCTATACGGAAAACTAGCGTACACTTCACCTCCTACATAGACAAATTGCTACTGTAGTAATTTGCATAGTATGTGTTGACTTTCTTCTCAACTTTTGTAAGGTGAATTAATTACCAATTGTTCTTTCCAATAACAAATACAATTGGTCTCCCTTGTGACGGGTTACCATTTGTGACGGATATTTTGTGAGATAAAATGGTAACAAAATGGGTTAGTGGAGAAAGGGGACCACATGAATAGTGTTGCAGAGAGAGAAAAAGTGGGTACATTGTGAGGTAAAATGGTATCCGTCTTCAGCTTGTGACGGATATGTCATGTCTTCAATGAGAATTTGTGTAACAAATAAAATTATCTGAACCTTTTAATTAGCGGTGGATTTATGGGGCTAGCACTCTAGCACTGCTCGTCCGGACATTGAGAATTTCGTATTTTTTAATTAAAAATTTCGATTTTTTTTAGGTCTACTTTATATGGCATTGTCATTTCGCCCCTATTGAAATTTTTTGCCCCCTAATTTGAAATCCTGGTTCCGCCACTGCTCTCAATGTAATGAGTCAATAACTAAACTTAAAATAATTAGCGTTGATTAAGTAGTAGCAGAACCAAAATTTGAAGTTAGAGGAGCTAATAATGTCAACCGGAGTGAACTTGCTAGCTTAAGTAATTGTGCAAAATCAAACATTTTGTTTTGAGGTCAGGTGCGAAAGATTTCAACAGGGACGAAGAAAGTGTAATAGTACAAAGGAAATTTGAAAAAAGTTCAAAGGTTGTAACTAAAAACTTTGATATTTCTATTATCGTCCAAGGTAGCGTGCGCCCATACTTCCTTAACTCCGCTACTACCTACAAAATCTCAATTTCATTATAACACAGCTAATCATTGATCACAATTCACACATATGAATGTCATTATTTGGGAATTAATGACATTTATATGTGTGATTAATGATTACTTGTGTAATAATGAAATATTACACAATATTATTATACAACTGATCATTGATCACACATAAATGTCGCTAATTCTCAAATAAGTTGATATCAAAATCCAAATTCCCAAAATCAAACATTAATATTACTTAACTTCAATTGATTAATCAAATTACACACGTCCGAAATAACAAAGCTTATAATTAACCCTACTAATCTAATTTAATCTATTTTACTTATAAATTCGACTTACAACAACTAATATTAAAACCAACATAACATACCTAAATTACACTTCTACAAATAAAAATATTCATAATCGATAAATATTACTCCGTACTCCGTACTCCATACTCCATACAAACATACTCCCTCCCATTCACAATAAACCTCCCATTTCATTTTGGCACAAAAATTAAGGAAACACACTACCCCACCATATAATTAAATTTGGACCACACAAATACACTACCCCACCATACAATTAAATTTAGACCACACAAACACTTACCAAAAAAGGAAATAGGGAGGTTATTGTGAATAACCGAAAAAGGAAATAGGGAGGTTTATTGTGAATGGGAGGGAGTATTAATTAAATATCTGGTGACGTCCTATCATTATTCTTTATTCCGAAACAACCTAATCAACTAACCCGCATTAGCAGCTGAGAAAACCAAACTTGGCGAACCCCCATTATTCTGTGAACCCACTCCAACTCCGACTCCGATTCCGATTCCGACTCCGACTCCGCGCTTACGCTTCTTCTTCTCATAACTAATACCTCTAGCCTTAGACTGAGAATCCCTTACCTCCCTAAGGTAAAGTCTAACAGCACGTGCCCCAAACGGATTTTCCTCAGGCCGACCACCATTCTCCTCAAAAGCAGCCCGTAACCGCCCGATCAGCGCATCGAGGGATCCCCAAGCCTGTCGAAGCGGACACGGGCACGGAGCGGGCGGGTTTGGGTGTCCGTAAAATGGACATACTTGAGTATGTACCTTAGTTTTACCAAATTGGTCTAAATAACGTAGGAATTCTAACACGTGGGCCCCACTACATCGGTTTAGTGATAAAGGTGGTCTATGGTTCTTAAGGTATTGTCCGAACGTGTTCCAGTCTCTTCTCTTTTGGTTCTCGTACCTTGATGAAGATGATGTCGGGTTCAGGTTCGTGTTCGTGTTCGTGCTCATGGTTAATGTTGAAGTAGTGGCAGTAAAACCTTCATGGTTATTATTATTATTATTATTATCATTATTGTTAATATCAATATTATTTGAAGGTAATTCCATTTTTTTTTGGAATAAATGGGAGATAATTATTTTTGTGGGAGAAAATGTAGAAATGTGTAATGGGTTATAGTATGAGGGGTTGATATTTAAGAGGGAAAGTGGGAAATTTGTCGTATTAGAAAGGTAGGTTAATAGGTCTCTATTATTGATGATGTGATTGGACTAGTAAGCAATTTTAACCACATCGTTTTATCTACTATAAGTAACAAAGGTACTTGTCCACTCATTAAAATGTTTGAAGGAAGTTTATAATGTAATGAGTACGTAATTTGATTGGAAATGTAACAATTAGTGTTATTGATTGATTGATAATCAATTTTCATTTTGTTATTAGGAATCTTTGAGGAATTTATTTTCATTATAGAGATCTGAAGTATCGATTTTTTCAATTTTGACATGATATTAGAGGTTAACGATTTTGAAATTTCAGATTTAAATCGTTCGAGTCTTTTAATCTTATGAATTGAGTATCAATAAATGGTAAGAGACTTGTACATTATCCAATTTTTAGCACCTAAATTTACTTCGTAGGCTTGAAAAATGAATAATGTAGAGTTTATTAATAAATTTGGCTGGAATTTTACAAGTGGAGTTTTACAAGTGAAAAGTTAAGAGCTTCTATGTGAATCGATCATGTAAGCTGATACTTAATCCTTATCCATCATTGATTTATATACCTTAATATAATAAACATAAAAAAATGGCGATAGAGTAGAGGTGGTCAATGGTGCGGCCTAGCTTGGCCTAACCAAGTTCATTGGGCTGTTTTTTTAGAAGTTTGTCCTTAACCCAGACCAGTCGCTTCTCCTTTCGGATCAGCCTTATTAAAAAGTTTCATCACGGCAATGCCTTAGTCCCGCCAAAAAGTAAAAGACAAACAACTTTACTAATATCCCGTATTCGAGACAGGCCAGTTATTTAAGCAATGAGGGAGCCTAGTCCCTTTCGGCCCCTACCCACCTCCCATCGCAGCCAGCCTAGGATACAAGCAAGCCATACCCAATCTAAGCGAAGCGGCGAAGCCCGACCCGTGACCACCTCTTATGTCCAAATCACCATAAAGAAAGGCCTAAATCCATGGAAACAATGACCTCACAACTCACAAGTGACATGACCTATGCTAGATGATGGAATTTTAATTATTAGTGAGTTGTATTATTATCATCACAAATTATTGTATGGGACTGTCTTATAGTATAAGACCAACCCATAATCCAAAAGCCCAAACAATTACTTAAAGCTCCCTTTTTTTAATCAAATAACCAAAAGTCCTTGATATACTTTTAAAAAAAATATTTTATTTTGATAACCTAAAATTTTATATTAATAAATTGTATATTTAAATATGTTAGTTTTTATCATAAAATATCGTGCTGTTAAAATAAAAATAGAATACTAATTAACTTAGAGGTGTTATTTTTGGGCTTATCTCCTTTTGGGTCAGTCCTATGCTATAGGACGGTCCTATAGGAAAGTTGGTGTATTATCATTTATAGCTTTAATTACAAGAATTGCTGAAATTACAAGTGTAATAGGTCTTTTTCCGTACAACACAAGTCGAAATCTAAAGGCCCAATGGTTGCAAATACACGGGGGGCCCACACCACGAGTAGGAAGTGGACATATTTGACTTGCTTGTTCCTTGATTTAGAGTCCCCCAATAATGGAGTAATATTCATCCATTTGTCACAAAACTTGACAAATCTTATGATAATTACTGTCTTAAATCACCAATTATGATCCCTACGCTAAAGCCAACACTTTTAGCTGATTGTGATGGAAATAATAATACTCGTAATGTAGGATGTCTCACCTTAATTCATTTATTTTTATTTTATTTATATCGGTTTGAGTATTGTCTTAATTTAAGACAAGTTTCAAACAAGAATTTTGTGATATAAAAGGGTTATAACTTATACGGACCACGCTTATATATACTCTGCAATTTAGCGAGTGTAGTTGGTCTTGAGTAGATGTGTTTAATTAGTCTGTAGACAGTTTATTACGATACACGTATATACTTATACATAAAGAGTTCATAATTGCATATCGTCTCTCATTTCCTTTAATTTCAACAATCATGATCGGCAACAATTAATGGTTCTAAATTTAGGGTGTATATTAATACACTCTTAAAAACTAATGGAACACTAGAATTATATGTAATGGATAGGAATACCCCTAATTTTATTATAGTAACAAGTTGAAAATTGAAGGGCAAATCAGTCATATAAAACATAAATCTAGTATCCCCGGATATCTTTTGCGTATATTTACGGCCACTCTAAATTTATGCTTAAAAATAAAGGGATAGTGGAGTTTAGAGGAGGAAAAATTATTAAATGAGTTTGAAAAAGGAAATGAAAAATTATTAAAAGAGTTGAATGAAGAGGATCATAATTCAATGATTGTACGCAAATAACTACGGAGTAACAAAATATAATTCTTCATTTAAATAAGATAATAGGGGTTGATAGTACAAATACTATCCTACAACCAGTTGTATAATAGCATTGTACAACTGCCTCAAAATTGTTGAGCTTTTTTTACAAAGTTGTTAAGCTATTTTTCAAGTTATTGAGCTATTTTACGAAGTTATTGAGCTTAATAATTATTCTGTTAAGCTTAATAACTTTGTACCATAGCTCGATAATTTTGTTAATAGAGCTCGACAACTTTGTAACAATGCTCAATTACATCGAATAAATTGTATATACAACCAGTTGTATAATACATTAATTGGGTTGATAGCATAAATCCTTTCGTACAATTTTCTGCCATAGATCTTTATTATTAGTTGTAATTTATTGCTTAATTTATCTATCTACATCGTCATAATTAATTGGGTAAGATCTTAATTAATCAAAGACGATAAATAGTGTTATTGCTATAGCTAGGTTGAGCAATAATTCAATACTCCGTATATGTTTGTTTTGTGATGATCCTTAGCTGCCTATTATTCACGTGTTTACGTATTGCATGGTTTAAAATTACGATTATTAATCCATCCACACATGTACTTAGGCCCTGTTCTTTTGGACTTAAAGTCACTTAATTTAAGTTCACTTCAGATCCATAAGTTCGATTCGATTCAAATTAGATCCTATAAGTTCGATTCGAATCCTATAAGTTCGATTCGATTCGATCCTATAAGTTCGATTCGATTCGATTCGAGATCCTATAAGTTCGATTCGATTCGAGATCCTATAAGTTCGATTCGATTCGAGATCCTATACGTCACTTAATTTAAGTTCAATTCGAATCCTATAAGTTCGATTCGATTCGATTCGAGATCTTATAAGTTCGATTCGAGATCCTATAAGTTCGATTAAGTTCGAGATCCTATAAATTCGATTCGATTCGATTCAAATCTTATAAGTTCGATTCGATTCGATTCGAGATCCTATAAGTTTCAAATTAAAAAAATGGGCCTTACAAGCTACAGTGTGATTGTATAGATCTAACCAAAGTTATTCAATGTTTTAATTCAACTAAACCTTTCCCCATTAAATATTTTACGAGGCGTTTGGCAAGATGGTATCTGAAAAGACGTTCCAGTTGAGATAGTTTGTTATTAAAAGGGTAAATTGAATTAGGGCAAACTAGTTTTTTCTGGTTGCAATTACACATATAGGCTCTACTTGTCCACCTTCAAATTTTTAATCTAATTTCTTCTTTCTTCCTTTTGAAATTGTATCTGACCTAGAAAATGCCTAAACGACATGTTAGTATATTTTTCATGTTCGTCATGGGTATAATTTGTGATGAAGGATTGTTATAATTTCTTGGAATCTCATACGGGTTTTTCACACGAGGTCGAGTTATCGTTATATTAAAAAAGAAAAAATATAAAGATCCTTAATTTCTAGAGTAGTAGTATAATAGTAATATAGTATCTCTAGTAGGGCACAAAAGCTTTAATCCATGATTAATCAGGTAGGACATGTTATATATCTGATTTTAAAAAATTCAATATGCAATCCCATAGATTTAGCTATACCACTCACGCCACATCAATTATAATATGCAATTAATCACTAACTTCCAAATCTATTGTATGGTCAATTTTTCTCTAAAATAGGTAAATTAAGTCTCTCTTGCTCAAATGCCCTAAAGGGAACAAACAATGTTCAAGTCATCTTTATAGGTGAAATGTTATTTGATTTATTCATTTTGTTAACTACTAAAATCAAGTTAATTAAGAGATAAAACTAAATTGAATTATATATGAAAAATGATTTAAATTAACCATCATTCCAACCCGTTCAAATGATATGTTTAAGAGCTCTTAAACATATTATTTGAATGGGTTGAAATGATGACTAAATTAAATAACGCGGGAAAAGGTGAGTAGGACATAAGAGCATCTCCAATGGTTACCTAAAAGGACTTGCTTGCAAATAAAAAAGATTTCAAGCTACTTGCTTAACCATTGGAGCACTCCACATCAACTAGCTTACATTGAGCTAGTAGCTCCATGAAGCTAGTAGCTCAAATGGCCCCACAAGAAAATATAACCAATAGAAAAATAGTTGTCTCATTTATTTTTTTATTTAGTAATTAAGAATTAAATAAATTAATAAAAAAGTGTGTTAGTTAGGTCTCATCAAGCTAATACTAAATAGGATTCACCATTGGAGTAACTTGTAGCTTGAAATTGTTGTTGCTCAAAAAAATGATGTGGCAAAGGTAAGCTAGTACCAACTAGCTTACCATTGTGGATGCTCTAATCACTTTGACAGTTATACAAGTTACAAACACATATTTTACCTTTATATTTAATTTGGATCGATATTTCAAGTTAAAACAGTTGGTAGGAATATTTTTTATTTTAGCCTTGCCTGAAAACAAAAAAAGATAAATGTCAGTTTAATTTTATGTGCTAAATCTGCTAATTATTAAGATAATTTGCTATCGAGTAATCCGTCAATTGAGTTAATATCAAGTTCATGGGTCGGTTCAGATCGGGTTAGGTCAAGTACTGGCTTGTTGTTCGTATAACCTTGTCTCGAGCTGGAACGATATTTGTTCACACAATTTTTGCATTCTATAGGCATATTAAGTAGGATTTCTCGGGACAAGTCAAATCAACTCTACAATTAGGCTTAGCAAATAGGTAAATCGAGTTGGATACTTGGATTCGGTCGGGTCAGTTTTATCGGATCATTTTTCTGTTTTGCAATGATACAAGTTAGATCGGGTAGGGTCGGGTCAGGTCAGGTCATGTCGATTATTTCGGGTTTAGGTTATTTTCGATCTATTATTATTAAGTTCTTAATAGTCAGATTGCTGCTATAAATATTCGAATCAGGTTATATTAGTTCGGATAAATTCCGGTGATGAATCATGTTAGGGTGTTGGATCGGATGCCGGATCGAGTTATTCGTGTTGGGTCAGTTTTAGAGTTGGAGGAAGAAGCATAGTCGACAAAAAAGAAGAGGTTGCACGTGGGAGATAAGAGGGCTCCGCACGGCTGGTGGGGTTTATACGTATAGAGGAAAAGAGAGGAAGAGTGTGAAGCGCAGGCGCAGAGGTCAAATCCAACATAAGGTCGCATCTGATTGACCGCAGATTCCGGGATTCTCGTGTCCTGCTTCTTTAATCTTTTCCCATTTTTTGCTCTTTTTTGGGCCCACTCTTTTAACCTTTCTGGCCCGTTTTAGGAGCCCATTTCCCCCGTCTACCCTCCTTGATTGTCTTTCATTCATTTTTTACTTCATCCATGTCATCCATCTCCTTTTTTCACCTCATGACTTAGTCAGTGGTGGAGGTAGAATTTAATCACAGGGCACGGAAAATTTCAGCTACAAACAAGTAATTGTATAAGGGAAACTTGGAAAAAGAAAAAAAGTAATTTAACTAAAAATTTGAAATTCCCATGCTCCATCGGAGCTGAGTGTCCTGCTAACCCTCTTCTAACTACTCCCTCCGATCCACACCAAAGGTAACATTGACTTTTTCACACTTGTCGAGGCACGTTTTGCAACGTAAATATCTTTAGTTACACATTATTAAAAATTATAAAAATTTGATATTCTTATAGCATTCATGACGATGAATCAAACAAGATCTCACATGAATATATTTTGTCTTATAGATTAAGAATAATGTTAAAGATTCCCTACGACCATGAATAGTGTCAAAAAGTCAATGTTACCTTTGGTGTGGATCGGAGGGAGTAACTTCTAACTAAAGCACTAGACTTGACCAATGAGTATGTGATATCTCAGCACTTACAAACATATTCCATTTTAATATTATTTTAACCAGTTGTGACGTGTTTCAAACTTGTGGCTCGTTATAAGATCATCCCCAGGCAATGGTCATGCTAATAAGGTCACACCATTTATACTTTACTCTTAATTATTTCCATTTCTCCAAAATTTTCTACTTTTCCAATCATTTATCATTTATTCTCCCTAAATAAACTCTCTCTCATCCTATTACTTTTACTCCTACCTAATAAAAATAGAATATCTCATTTTCACTAGGTCATGAAGAGGGTCATGAGGAAGGTCAATTTTGTATATGTTATTTAGATTGGATGAGAAATGTCTAATTTCGTCGAGATTGCTTGAAAATTAGATATTTCAATTCATCTTTATGAAAGATAAAATAGGCAAGTCTTATTCTAGATAATACATTGATCTATCTAAATAAATATGTTATTTATTGTTGATATTATCAGAACTACGTTTCTTTTTACTTGGCACAAAAAATGTGAAAAAAAACAAAAAAAGAACATTTGTAATATCGTTAATACAACGTCCAACACCTTGTAATTTCCATACACCTCATGCATTATTCTCATAAAATGAGATTAATAATTTGATTAGATCACTATAAATCATACAATAATCTTACACGATTATATTACTAAAATATTTATAACCAAGAAACTAAAACCCACTCAATTACAATTTAATGACACATTACTAAGCAATTGAAGAGCCATGTAATGTGAAAACCACCTTTGTAAAATCTATCCTATTATATCGTTAATTCAGCGTACGACGACCTTGTAAGGTTTGCACATCTCATGCATTATTGTTATAAAATAAGGTTAAAAATTTGATCAGATTACTATAGATCATAGAGTAATCTTACTACACGATAATCACAAATAGGATTATACATCCAGTTGTACCATAAGCATGGTACATCCAAGTATAAGAATTCGAGCTTACTTGTAATTTTTCCTGAGCTAATTTAAATTTCATGTTTTTAATGTGTAAATGAATGAACTCAATACTTTCTAATAAAGCTCATATTCTTTAATATAAAGCTCGGATACTTTGACACAAAGCTCAGGTTCTACACCGTACAACATATACATCTGGTTGTATAGTCCATGAATTGCACGATAATTACTAAAACATTTATAGTCTAAAAAACTAAAACTGGCCTAATTACAATTTAATGACATATTTCTAAGCAATTGAAGCCTCATGTAATGTGAAAACCACACTACATTTGTAATATATATCTTGTTATATAATTAATACATCATACAACAACCTTGTAAGATTTGTACATCTCATACATTATTGTCATAATATAAAATGAGATTAATAACCTGACCAGATCACTGTAGATCTTACAGTAATCTTACATGATAATTAATAAAACATTTATAATCCAAGAAACTAAAACCTACCCAATTACAATTTAGTGACACATTACTAAACAATTGAAGACTTTTGTAATGTGAAAACCACACTACATTTGTAATATATATCCTGTTATATAATTAATACACCATACAACAACCTTGTAAGATTTGTACATCTCATGCATTATTGTCATAATATAAAATGAGATTAATAAACTGATCAGATAACTATAGATCTTATAGTAACCTTACATGATAATTACTAAAACATTTATAATCCAAGAAACTAAAACCTACCCAATTACAATTTAATGACACGTTACTAAACAATTGAAGACTCGTGTAATGTGAAAACCATAAAACATTTATAATATCTATCATGTTATATTGTTAATACAACGTACAACAACCTTGTAAAGTTCGTACACCTCATACATAAAATAAAGTTAATTAATAATCTGATCAGACCACTATAAATCATACAGTAATCTTACTATACAACAATTACCAAAACATTTATAATCCAAGAAACTAAAACCCACTCAATTAAATTTTAATGACACATTATTACTAAGCAATTGAAGACTCATTGAAGATGGTGGTTATAATTGAATATTTTAGATGCTTTATTACAAATATTCACCACACCCTACAATCAATCAACTGTAAACACAAGTTCAACATAAATATTGTCGATCCAAGAGATGATAATTCAATGTACATGTTTCACCAATTAAGGAAAATAATTGTTAGAAAGAAAACAAATAAAAGAAAACATTAATGGAGTTCTATATTCCAAAAGAAAAATATGCGTCGCCTCTCTCGGGTGCTTTCTCTCCCGTCATTCAAAGTGATTGATCATACAAAGATGACAATTATAATAATAATGCTTGGTGTGACATGAAGAGACAAGTCCGTCAAAGAATCTCTTGATCATCATCATTAATCATTTCATGATATTGCAACCAAATAAATAAAGGCAAATTCTCAATTAGGACGGGCCTTTTCAATATGAAATCAAGACATAAAAATATCGTCATTTTATAATAAAACTGTTTAATGACAAAATGTTGCCGTTAAAGTTACCGCTTAAATTGTTCTGATAAATTTTTTTATCAAGAAATTGTCACATTTTATCGTAAATGGGTTATGGGTCACATTTTTTTTCATCCTAAATTAAAACGAAAATGACCCGTCTCAAGGGATACTAGCCGAAAAAAGAATTAATACTCCCTCCTGATCAATAACTGTTTATTTTCTTTTTTGAGTGTGTTAGTCAAGTGTGATAATTTCCATTTCTGTATGCCAAAAACGATAGATTACTATTGACCGGCACTGAGCGAGTGGTTATTGTGTGTGATGTTTTATAGAGTAACAACTACTCCCTCCTATTCATTTTAACTCTCCCCTTTCCTTATTTAGTAAAGTTTTATACTTATTATAATCACTTTACCCCACAACAATATCACACAATACTCATACTTTATCTTATTTTAATCAACTTACCCCACAACAATATTTATTTTAATCATCTTATCCCACAATAATACCTTCCCTCTCTCCAATTACCTTACATCACCACAATACTTTACAATAAAATAACTCTCTCCTTAATTTGCGTGCCCTTTTGAAATGGGAGAGTTAAAATGAATAGGAGGGAGTATAAAGTAACCACTTTAAGATAAACTGTGACTTTATTTTATTTTAACGCGAGTTTATAATATTAAAACATCATTTTTTAAATATTAAGTTTTATGCATACGTATCATATGACGGTCTCATATTATAATTTGTGAAAAAATAAAATAAACATTACCATAATTATGCTACGTCGCTTTTTAATGATATAAATCGAATTTATGCCATTTTGTTGACTTTTATTTACCTTTTTCAACTTTGCACGAAATGAAATGTAATTTTCATCATTATTTACCTGCTTTGAAAGAAACAGATTATTGAGATGGATGATATTACACGGTTTATGTGCGTTGAGTTGACTACATGGACATATTCATTAGCTACATGCATGCATGATTCCATTTGAGTACATCGTATGCCATCTTAATATAAAGTTATGATCTAACCCTTCAATACAAAATATCAAGTGCGAATCTTACTAAATTTACTTTCGTGGGGATTGTTTGATAGACGTGGCAGTAATCAATTTATGTTTTTGTATGCTCGATCAGTCGATCCAGCACACTCTTTCTTTTTGATGACGAGGTGGTTGAATCCTCTCGGACCCATGCATTCCCGCACCACCTCATGGACCATGTAAGCCACCCCTTTCGGGGGACTGTAATGACCAAGTGATCATCGCCTCAGCTCGTAGTCGAACCCAGGACCTCTTAACTCCTGCATTTCTGCAGGTTTCAAAATTTAATTCGGCTACCACTGAATTAACACCAATTGATTTCTAGTACTCTTTCCGTTCCAATCAACCCTTTAATCGCACGGTTTCGGTAAGAGATCTCTACCCGTTAGTCTAACTCTCATTTTAAAGCCCATCTATTAAAGAGGGAACTAAACACCATCTTGTTTTGTGATAATGGCCTTGGAATCTCTTGAAGGAAGGTCATATTCTTTTCGTCTGAAATGAGCTGAACTAAATTGAATGGAGTAGTAAAGCTGAATTGAACTTAACTTAATGGAGTTGAGTTGAAGTGAATGGAGTTAAAGTAAGAGTTAATTTCATAAAGATATGAGTTGAACAAAACTCACTAAAATTTGACCTAAAGTCAACTGAATATAGCTGAACTAAATTAAAATGAGATAAAATTACGCAATAAACAACATGGCCTAAGAGGGTATCAAAGATAACAACCAATCATCATGATTGAAAATAGCCACTAATTATCATCGTTATATTTGAAATACTACTCCATTAACGACCAAATCTAGGATGATGATTAGATGGAATAATCAAATTAATTAGATTAGATGAGATGACATAATCCAATCATAAGGAACTGTCGGCCGTCTTGCATGACAACTTTGGTCTTTGGCACTCATCATATATACCCTCCGTCCCGGTCAATTGTTGTTCTTTTGTTTTGGCACAAAGACCAAGGAATGAGAAAAAGGCTAATAATTAAATGACAAGTGGAACAAATTGAATGAGAATGATCAAATTACTCATCAAGTTCATTCTTAAAATAGAAAGGACAACAAATGACTGAGATACCCAAAATGAAAAAGGACAACAAATGACCGGGACGGAGGGAGTACAACACAAAGTATATGTCGTCGGTCATGTAACTTGTTAACGCAATGGTTCACATTTGCTAGACCAATTTTGTGTTTTATTATTAACACTTAGACAAAGTTAGTATTTTGTAAAACCGTACACATTTTTATAATGTAAAATAAAATACGTAAAACACTAAAATTATAAGCAAGTTCGCAAGATTGTCACATTTAGATATGAAAGATGAATAGTACAATTACAAAAGTACCTTAGACATGATTACTATTTACTTCATAAGAATTAGTATAAAGAAATTGTCGGGATATCAAAAGTCTCAAAACATCTCTAGCGAACAACGTTATCTAACTAACCATGCTGGCTCATTCTTTTTATTATAAGAAAAATAATAAAATAAAATTAATAAAATCTTATTTGTCATGATGTGAACCTTAACATCTAAAACATATTACGGATTATATAAAACAAATTTTCAAAAAGGTATTATAAAATCCTCAATGATTTTTATTTATTTATTTTATGTAAACCCTTATAAATGTACTTGTCAATTTCGTTACTGTGTCGGTTATAATAAGTAAAAATGCGGCGAATCCGGTGATAACTCAAAACTGTCTCATAATAGACCTCGTGATTTATCTTTGGGCTCAAGCTCTGATCTAAACATGGTAATTAATGTGGTAATGAGATCACTCATTTAGGTTAAAACAGAATCAATCATATCAAGTTTGAATCCATGATGAGTTATCGTTGAGCCGAGACACTATCAGTGAACATGACGGTTGGATTCAGACAAAAGAATTGTTAACACTCTTAGTTTAACCTTAAGCCGAATAGGTTTTCATTCACCAAAATTCTCGGTTATATATGTAACACCAGGCATTATTGAACGTCTTGGATCACGTCACTTTTAATTATCGACTCTACAATTCTATGAGTATCATCTCTCATTTTCTTATGTAAGCAGGGGCGGAGCTAGGAATCGAATCCAACGAGGGCGAAAAATTCCAGGTAGGGCGAACAAGTAACGGTTTAAGGGGATGTCGGAAAAAAATGAAAAATTTTGAATTTTTCATCCGCCAGCGGGGACGAGCGCCCCTCCTAGACCTGTCAAAACTCGACCCGACCCGAAAACTCGACCCAACCCGACCCGTTTTCTTAGGGTTACAAACCCGGTTTTTTCGACTCGCGATCCGTTTGACCCGAACCCGAAATGACCCGATATTTTAGGGTCGAGACCCGACCCGAACGGGTCGACCCGTTGGGTCAAGGGAAAATCATGAATTTTATTAAAAATATTATTATTTATATATTATATTTGAAAATATAGTTAAAAAATTATTTTTTTATTACTTAAAATTAAAAATTCAACTCAAAAGTCAATTTTATATAACTTTTATAATATTTAATAATAAAACAATTATTAAAAAAACTTTATTTTAATAATTATATCAATATAATTATTGTATATGATGAATATGACTAAAATAATAATTTTAAACATATTTTAATTTTTAAAAATATATTTTTAAAATTAAAAAAATCATTTAAAAAAGGCGTTAAAAATTATTTCCTGACCCGTATTCTGACCCTAACCCGACCCGTGACCTGTATGACCCGACCCGTATTCTGACCCGACCCGGGACCCGACCCGCCCGACCCGTTTGACAGGTCCCCTCCTAACCTCTTAACTCCACGTCTCCACCACTGGTCCACTATATATGTAAGTATGTAAGTACTCATTATTTTTAGCTTTGTTAATTAAATTAAGGAGTTAATTATGGCGAGTTAGGTGGCAAATGATTTAGGAGGCAATACACAAAGGGTAAAAACTAATTAATGGACATTTAAGCACTAGATTATGGTTGGGTTGCAGTCTGACAATCATACTATTCATAGCTAATCGACTGACTCGATCATGCTCCAACTTTTATGATCATCTTCATTATTTTCAGTGACTACGCTTCCAGTTTACTTACACAGTCTTTAGTACGGTTTATTTGGACTGGTATTGTTTTTTCCAAATACTTTTCAAGTGATCTCTCTATCTTAAACATAAAACGAGTTAAATATTGTTCTATATAAATAGTTGGATAAAAGCTTATTATTCTCTAGGCAGTCCGACTTTTTCTCACATTTATTTATTTGACTCATTCTATTGTTTAAAATAGATATGTGCCTTTTAAATAAGTATTGACGATAATTTCCCAATACTTGTGAAATTAGTAATAGGAATATTTATAATAGTTGGACCTCAACCATCACCTTAAAGTTTTGGTTGAGTTGGTTCATCTATTATGGTATCAGAGCCAGTGTAACCGAAGGTCACGGGTTCAAATCCTGACAACCTCAAAACCCCTCAAAAACTCGAAGTTGAAACCCAACACACGGTACGGGGGAGCCGGTGCACAACTAACCACTCTTCAAGTCCGGCGGGCATTTGAGTGAGGGAGCGTAATAGGAATATTTATAATAGTTAGGCCTCAACCATCACCTTAAGGTTTTGGTTGAGTTGGTTTAATTATCAATTAGTACCTTTTGATAAACCATTATATCTATATATTTATATCATAATAAATTCTTGTTTAAATTCTTGTTTATAGTGGAAATATCCTTTTTTACTATAAAATAGGTTAATAAATGAGATTAAAAACAAAATGTTTATGCAATGACAAACTCTAATCCCCTATCTAGCCATGTTCTAGAGAACGACAACATATCATTTGTTTCGGAGTGATTAGTTGGAACTTGGAAGGAATTATTAGTGAAAAAAAAAAGTGCAAAACAGGTAAATTCAAAGGCATAAAATCCTCCTTATAATAAGAGAATAAAACTTATCTAAAATTTCCATCTAAAGCGCTCAAACTTATATATGGCAACAATTAGATTTTCATTTACTAAACTAATTTTCCATTTAAAATAATTTATATATAAAAACTGTATCTCCTATTATTAACTTCTTGACGATTTTTTTTAAAAAATAATTTGATGTAGTTAAAATATTTTCATAAAATGCACAATTCATGAATTATTCGATTCTTTTGATTAATTTTAATATTAGTTATTTTTTATAAAAATCCATGAGATATAAATCTAAAATTTATAACTAATACACTAATATTTACCGCGCATTTGCGCGGGATCTACACTAGTGAAGGATTAAATGAGCGGAAATAGCCGAAAAAAATCAATTTGATATCAATTCATGTTAGATAAAAAAAATCAAACATAAACAAAAATGAACTATTATTTTTTTTTTATTACGAAAAAAATCGAATTTGATTCAACATAAAGAAGAAAATATTTAATACTCCCTCTATTATTTTATATATGTCATTCTCACATTTCAAGACACTCACTTCTCTCTTCAATATCTCTCAAAATATATAAGTTAATAATATGAAATGTATTCTCTTTTGAAAGAAAATTTTATGACGAATCTAATGAGATAATTTTCATAATTTTTTCTAAAGTATATTTTTATATAATTAAAAGTCAAAGGTTTACCTCGTAAAACGAAAACGTCATATATAAAATAATGGAGGGAGTAACTTACATTGAAAACACCTAACACCTAGACAAAATTCCTCCTCCCTTCATTTATCTCCTTTTCCTTTCTCTTAGCTGTTATATGCCCTAATTATAACGATGAATGCTGAATTCAGTCGTCTGATCCAAAGCAATAATACAAACCAACATTCAATAGGTGTATGTATGTGTATCTTGAATGTATATGTTAAGAACTAATTAAACGCATACATGCAGTTTATGCAGAACAAGGAAAAATGTAAGCAATATGGTACGAGCTCTAAATGCAATCTTAAGTGATATACATGTGTATCATGTTTTGGTTAAACCTTTATCTTCTTATATAAATAATATGCAATGAAAGTAATAATTAAGCAATATGGTACAAGCTCTAAATTCAATCTTAAGTGATATACTTACATGTGTATCATGTTTTTAGTGAAACCTTTTATCTTCTTAATGTTATTGTATGTACATTTTGTATTTCAAAATATGTTAGTATCTTTATGAAAGATTCAACGTGTTTGTTAGACTAGAATCGATTATATCATCAATTACCAACAAGGCTTAGCCCAACGGTAAAGAGTCTAGCTTCTTACTTTGAGGCCAGGGGTTAGATTCACATTATGTACGTTAAAGTATAACCCTGTTACAAGGCAATTTGTAAATACTACTGTAAGCCCGCAAAGAAGTCAGTGGTTTGCCCTGACCCTGGCCTCGTAAGGTGGCTAACCCTTTGAAGTTTGACCTATACTTGTTTGTACCAAAAACACCAATCAATTATCAACATTGTTGTTAAACTCTTGATCTGGATGTATTTAGGATCTTATGATTTAGCTTGCCGCAATTTTTTATAATAAGTAGAATCTTAACCCGATTCTAAGGCTATACGGCCCGTTCCTACATCATTAACATTTCCATTCTTTTTTGTTTACTAAAATTTATATATGACTTTAAGACAGAAACGAGTATAAGATAATAGTGTTTTGAGATTTAAACACGAGAATTTAATAAATTTTGATAAAATAATTATGTATTTTAGTTAATTAAAAGGCGGTCTTACGATTCAACGATCCGATTTTAAAGATTCAATCCTAGTAAGTTAATCGATCCAATCCTAACAACATTGATTATCACTTATCAGAGTTGCTTGTATAAACATGTAATCGTTTCTAGTTGACAAATAAGTCAATCTTTAGTGGCACAAGGTGTAGGTGTGTAATTACAATCTCTAAAGTACTTTAAGGTATTGTAAACGACTTAGACTATCATATGTAAAAATATTATAAATAACCATAGAGACTCCTTGCTCAAAATTAACTAATGAGTGACTTCAACTAATATAAATAAATTAATATACATACTAATTCAATTTTAAGAGGGCATAGGTATATATTTACTACGGAGTATAACTGTATAAGACATTAATGAATGTGAGATTGACTCGATGACTTATGTCGAGCTATCCCCATTCCCCACCGTGTTGTACGTGTTACCTCTTTATTTTTGTCATGTTCGTAATTTCATTTTCATGTACTTTGTAGTGGGGAAAGAGAGAAAGAATAATAAAAAAAATTGAATAAAAGAACGCATCACTTAACTTTGCATTTCTTATAACAAACTTACAGAAATAAATGTGCTTTATTGATATGAGTAGTAGATATTTTAAACACTAATTACTTGAGCTTAGAAGTGAAATTATTCAATTGACACGAGATATTACATAAATAGCGCAAAATGACAAATAAACGTATTAGATTAAACTAAGAGTATGTAGTTGCCATGACATTGAGGGTGGCAGCCTCCGCGACGCTCATTCCGTCCCTCCGTGTGCCTCATTAGCGAATAAACATGTATATATATGTAGTGGTGACGTGGTGTAGCCAAATAGAGTAAGTGTAGAGCTTTTAGGACAATAAACGTATTTTGCCACTCAATCTATTTGATTAGAAAATTTTACGTCTTTTAGCCTAGACTCTATAGTTACGTCTTTTAGACTATAACATAATAAAAAACCTAACAATTATAATGAAATTGACCCCATCTCTAACAATTCTGGATACGTCACTATAATCACATGGACGGATTTGGGGACTAGGTAGACAACAAAATTAAATCTCATTATTTGTTAATTGTCCGAGTTTTAGGCAAAAGAATAGTTACATTTATAGTAGTACTATTAGGTAAAATAACATTAAATCTTTTAATATGTTATCGGAATCATGAAAAAATATTTTTCTAGATCGGCCACTGCTTCACTTCAAATCCCCAATCAAAATTGAGATATTTTTTCAGCTTCAATCTAATTGCAAGTAATTAACAGATCTACTTACACAAAACTATTTAAACAAGCATTCACAATTAAACTCATGTTTGCAACCTAAAAACAAAAAAATTAGAAAATAAAACTCATACGAACGTTGAAGCAGAAATAATGAACAATAACGAAATAAAGATATAATCAATTTAAACTTCTTATTATGCTTACCAAATATTAAAAAAAAAAAATACATATAACATACTACGTACTACTATTTAGTACTCGTAACGTAACAAGTACGACTACGTACGTACTCCGTAACATAATAATGAAAATAACATATATCTAACCGGCAATCTGGTGGTGATAACAACGGCGGCCCATGTTTTAATCTAACCGCCACCAGGAGGCGGTGGCGGTTGAGACGATGTCGAATCAATTGAAAGCGGAGGCGGGGGTGGAGGCGGTCCAACCCGCCTCCGCTTTTTTTTCTCATAACTAACACCTCTAGCCTTAGACTGAGAATCCCTAACTTCCCTTAAATAAAGCCTAACAGCCCTAGCACCAAACGGGTTCAACTCGGGCCGTCCCCCGTTTTCCTCAAAAGCGGCCCGTAGCCTCCCGATCAGAGCGTCGAGGGATCCCCACGCTTGTCGGAGTGGACACGGGCATGGAGCGGGCGGGTTTGGGTGTCCGTAGAAGGGACATACTTGTGTATGTACCTTAGTTTTACCAAATTGGTCTAAGTAACGTAGGAACTCTAGGACGTGGGCCCCACTACATCGGTTTAGTGACAATGGTGGCCGGTGGTTTCGGAGATATTGTCCGAAAGTGTTCCAATCTCTTCTCTTTTGGTTCTCATATCGACTACTACTATTACTATTACTATTATTCGGAGTAGAATTAACAAGATTAATACTATTATTATTAGTATTAGTATTAGTATTATTAATATTATTTATTAGATTGATATTAGAATTTGTAATAGAAGAGGAAGAAGAGGATTTGGATGGTGAAGAAATAGAAGAAGAAGAAAGGAGAAATGAAGTTGAATTACTAGTTTGGTGAGAATCCATGTTTAATTTTCTTGCTTTATTTGTTTGTTTTTTTGTATATATGGCTAGGGTTATTGGGATAAAGCTTGTGAATAATATTGTAGAAAGGGAGAAGAATAGTGTAGTAGTAAGACTAGTAATAGTAGTAAGAAGTGACAAGTGAGTTATTGGGAGAATTGATGAAGTTATATATGGTATATTTATGGAGGAACCACTACTACAAATATGTCCAAAGGAACCATAAATAAGAAACCGGTTAAATTATATAACCGGTTTCTTTAATATAAGAAACCGGTTAAAAGTGAAATGGGGTTTCTTTGTTAATTCATAAGATACCGTATCCTTAAAACCGGCCTCTTAGAAATGACGTGTCCCATCTCTCACTCCTCAACCTCAAAAGTGAAAAAAAAAACCTACCTCAGTAAAAAAAAAAAAAAAAAAATCACTCGATCAAACCCACATTCTCCACACCTTCATCTCCATTCTTCTCTCAGTTAACCCCCTCCCTCTCTAATCAATTACGACCGACCTTCTTCTCTAGCCTCGCCACCGACGACCTTCTTCTCTAGCTTTGACACCGACGACCTTCTTCATTTGCTTTAGGCTCAAGCATGAACAAAATCATAAATCTAATCAATGGTCGATAATTCAATTCCACGAAATTAGGGTTCTCTATATAAGAATAATGTGAGGCGATTATTGAGAGAACTTTCTGCTATCAATCTTCGGTAGTTCATGCACAATACTAAGTATATCTCATTTCAATTTATGGATTATTTATGGCTGTTCTGTTATTTGCGAAAATCAGTTGGTAAGGGCATTATACGAATTCTATTTGTTCAACCATATATTTTTAGGAATTAAAATATCATATAAAGTATGTACTTGTTTGTTTGATTGCAGTCGCATCTTTTGAAATCAATCAGTCGGATAGTGTTTGGTTGATTGCAGTTCCATCTTTTGAAATGAGGTCAATCTTGACATTGTTGGTTAATGAATTTTGTTTCTTTCGATCATATTTGTAGGTTATGAGATAATTGTGTCTTGGTTTACGATTTGATTACTCACTTCCTGTATCTACATGTTTCTTTTTGGCTGTCAGGTTTTCTCATCACTTGATAGAGAACCATTCCCTTATATCTGACCACAATGCAGGTGGGCAATGCACTTTCAGACCCTTACCTCTCTTTTGCAGCTACATTGAATGGTTTGGCAGGCGCACTTAACGGATTAGCTAACCAAGTATTACCTCCTTCCATGCCTCCCCGGTACTAATAATTAATGTTGATGTGCTTCCTGGTTGTTTATCTTTCTATTGATCTAGTAAGCCAGCCTATGAAAACATTGGCAATAATAAATTGATCTTTCTTACCTGCTCTTCCCCTCATCCTCTTTCTCTTTGGATGTTTGATCAGCTGGTGTGATGTTTGCACTTTTAGAGCTCATGGTTTCTTCTTTAACTTCTCGTGCAATCAAGGTTACTCTGGCTTCAGGCTTTTCAAGTTTATGTCTTTTATCATGTTTAATACTAACCCTCATATATATTTTTTTAGCCCTTAAACATACACGTGTCAAAGGTGTTATTCAAATTTTTTTATTGATCATGGAGATACATCAATTTTAGATTTAGCTATTGCAGCTTAAACATGTTCACAATGATTCGTGACTATCACAACTTTTTTTTTTTTGTCTGAGAAATGATTTGTTGTCCTTTCTTGCCACAAGTTTTGGTCATAGAGAAAGCTATTTCACGTTTCATCCGAAGCACAATCATGTTGGTGTTATTTACTAAGGATCCCCTCATATCTGGAGCAACCAATTTATGACACTATTTTTTGGGTTTGGGTTGTGTTTTATTACCCATTTATTTGTGTTTTGTGCATCCCTTCTTTTGTTTTTGTCTCGTAGTTACCAGTGATCATGATAATCACGTTAATTTGTGTTATGGATCAAATAAGTTGATTATGAATGCTGAGAAAGCATCACTACTGAGCAAATGAAAGATTATGTCTGGACACTAAACAGTGGCCAAGTGAGTCTATTATTTTTAGTTACAGGTGAGTCTATTACTTTTAGGTATAGTTGGGGTTGTTTTGAAGTTGGGATTTCTAGTGTAATTTTAATTATATATTGTTCCCACTTGAGATTGAGAATTTCGTCAGTGTTACGATTTCTTATTAACTATACTTGCAAACTGTTGTTAATTTCCCTGCTCAGTGTCTCAGACTTATGTGAAAAATATTATCGTTATCATTTTTTGATGTGATGTTGCTATTGTTTTATTTTCCTGAAAACAATAATAATTGTACCATATACCTGTTACAATGGTGAACCTGTATTCTTTTCCTGTGTTGAATTAGTAGAGTATTAATGTAACTCTTTTATTATTATCTCCATTGTAGTGACCCAGATACAGGTTGAATTTTTTGCGTCTGGTTGTAGACGACACACTGTTAAAGACAGTTGCACCACCTTAAAGTCCTTTAGTTTTTTTCACTGCATCCAGGTATGCATCACCTTCTTTAATGTGTTATAGTTGTACACCTACACCATACTTGCTTTTATAATAGTCGTTGTACACATTCAATATTCTAAGGGGTAAGTGCTTATGCACTATTTTGGTTGAATTAAGGGTTGTTGGTAGTAGAAGATGGAATTCCCCCTCTTGCCTCCAGTTAGTAGTAGGTTATTGTTGGCTTGTTGCTGTTAATCATACGGCGAGTCCTTGATTTTGTGGTTTTCTTTGATTGAATAACCGTATAATAGAGTACAGTAAGAAGAACTGATTTAGTTTCTTCATTCTATATTTGAATATGATTATAGATCTCATAAATAGCCAATTGATGAAGGTTTAAAATTGTGAAGACTGTAAATTTTTTAATTAGATTCCTCTTACACTGCCCATTTATATTGATAAATACTAAGAAAAATGAGCCTTCTGTTTGCGTGATTCTGTTGATCATAATTCGTAAAGACCTTGTGTTCATCCTTCGAATTTTTATCCTAGTTCATAGTCTAATGTAATGTAACAGAAAATTGATATTGTTAATAACAATTTATATATTTTGATATTTATTTATCCTTTTCTACTGCCCATTTACATTGATGTTGTTGATCCTTGTGTTCTTGTGCAGGCTCATCACGTTGTCGAGCAATTGCGAGGACTTAGAACATTCAGAACATGTGCGGTAGAGCTGATGACGATCTCGTGGTGTTGCTTTTTTTTATTTTTTATTTTATTTTTGTGAACAGATACTGTATTGAAGTTCAGAGATATAGAATGCATAACTACGTGTCTATATTGTAAAGTGTATAAGCTTCCTATGATATGCGACTCAATTGATTTTGTAAGCCATGGTGATGCTGTAATTTCAATTTTAAATATTGTAACTTTAAATAAATTTTACCTATTGATTTTATTTATTGGTATTTTTTTTTTGATTTTACAATAATCAAAGAGACTGGTTTTGGTAAAAAAACGGTTTCAAAGATGAGATCAAAGAGACCGGTTTTGGTCAAAAACTGGTTTCAAAGATGAGGTCAAAGAGACCGGTTTTCACTAATGACTAGTTTCTTACCTACTAATCAAAGACATCAGTTCCTTTTGATAACAGGTTTCTTAAATGTGACAAAGAAACCATTCCTATAACCGGTTTCTTAGGCTAAGACACCTATGAGATATAGACCGGTTATGGTACGGTCTCTTAGGCCATTTTTAACCGGTTTCTTAGGGATTTTTTGTAGTAGTGAACTTGTTGGGTGTTAATAATGGAGATGGTATGCACATATGATGTGTCTTGCTAATTTTTAGGCATAAGTGGTACAGATCTGGCTTAAGACGGTTTTAAGTTAAAAATTTTTATAAACTTTTTTTATTTTCAACATTATTTGAATCTGTTGTGAATGTCATCTTAATTTATGACGGTCTTAAGTAAGAATTTGTATTTAGTCATATGTTAACGTTTATGCAATTGATGGACATACACTGTTCTTTTTTTGTTGAAAAGAGCTTAACTAAATTTAATGGAATTGAAAATGGAGTTGAAGTAAGAGTTAATTTGTGAAGAAATACACTGATCTGAATTGAATTGAATAAAATTGAACTGGATTGAAATGTATTGAAATTAAGTCCAAAAAAAACAAAACTTATATATATTAACAGTTTTACATACACATGATTATGTGTTTCTAAACTTTGGTACATAGTATAAATTTTTTGATGTAATGTTTAAATGCCCAACATACAAATGTTGAGCTTTGTACCCAAAAAAAAATGTTGAGCTAAAAAAATTACATTATGTGATTTAGAAACAATAATACACATCAGCTTAGTTGGATTTTTCACAGAAATATTACTCTCCGTCTCGGTCAATAGTTATCTATTTCTATTTTGGGGTGTATAATTGATTAATTATCTAATTCCATTTTTGGTAATCTTTTGTGGGCCATTTTTTCTTATGTGCATGTGGGGTTAATTAATTTGTGTGGTCCAAATTCACCAATACTTATTTTCTTATTCTTTATGTCAAAAGCAATAGATAACTATTCATCGAGATGAAAGGAGTATACTAAAAAATTACGATGTAACTCAGAATTAATCAATATAAACTTAGTTAGGTTTGACTTATAGGGTTACCTCTGATTCTCTGAGGGTATGTTTGGATTGATGGATTTGGAGGGAAAAGAAAGGGAGGGAGAGTACAGTGTTGAATTAATCCACTTTTGCTATCCAAACATACCTGAAGATATAATCCTTTTTTTCCATGTTCACGTACAGTTGTTACTTTTGAAACATTGGTACCAATGTACTCCGTATAGTACTCGTATTAGTTTGATCAATTAAATTATTTAGTTAGGCGATATCTTATGATAGTGTTGAATTTTAAAGGAATACTGTTTATATGATGTCAACATTTAAAGCCAACATGACATCTCTTTTCACGTCCATCGTATATAGGAACTTCGGTCCAACCTATACAAATAACGAAGTTTATTGAGTGAGTAACTAATTGGTAAAGATAAAACTTTTCACGTCCATCGTATATAGGAACATCGTCGATGACACGTAACATTGATATTATTTGATTATTTGATAACATAAAATGACTTTAAAAAATGGTTGTCGGTCTTAAGCGAAAGTCAGATACTCGTTAAAAATGGATTAATACTTATTATTTGCTGAAGTCGAATAAAGCAACTCCTGGAGAGACCTTGGACACATGCCAGAAAAATTGGGAGCGAAATAAACATGACCCAACACGACCTCCCGAACGGCTCAAATTGAAGTGTATAATACACGATTTTCGGGATTTCAGGATCTCGGGAAGAAAATGCCCGTAAATTACACGGACGGTTACTCGTGTCAGACAAAGCGTCCACACAAATTTTGAGGAGTAACAAAGGACATTTGTGGGTGCCGGTATCAGATAAACAAATCTCGGGTGAAAGTCGGATACCCGTTAAAAATGGATTAATACTTGTTATTTGGTGTTGAAATCGAATAAGGCAACTCTTGAAGCGACCTTTGACACATACAAGAAAAAAAAGGACCGAAAGAAACATGACCCGACAAGACCTCCCGAACGGCTAAAATTAAAGTGTATAATACACGATTTTCGGAATTCCAGGGTCCAGAATTAAAGAAATTGTTCGTAAATCACACGAACGATTTCCCGGGGCAGATAAAGCGTCCACACAAATTTTGAGGAGTAACAAACGACATTTGAGGCTGTCGGTATGCAATAAACTAATCTCGAGCGAAAGTCGGATACTCGTTAAAAATGAATTAATATGTTATTTGATGCTGAAGTCAAATAGAGCAACTTTTGAAGCGACCTTGGACACATGCAAGAAAAGTTGGGAGTGAAAGAAACATGATCCAACAAGACCTCCCGAACAGCTAAAATTGAAGTGCATAATACACGGTTTCGGGATTCGAGGGTCTAAGAAAGAAAATGCATGAAAATTACACGGACGGTTACTCGGGCCAGACAAAGCGTCCAGACAAATTTTGAGGTGTAAGAGAGGACATTTGTGGGTGACGGTATCAGATAAAACAATCTCAGGTGAAAGTCGGATACTCGTTAAAAATAGATTAGTACTTGTTATTTAGTGTTGAAATCGAATAAGGCAACTCTTAAAGCGACCTTCGACATAGTAAGAAAAAACGGGAGCGAAAGAAACATGACCCGACAAGACCGCCTGAACCGCTGAAATTGAAGTGTATAATACACGGTTTTCAGAATTCTAGGGTCCCAAAAAAAAAATACCTGTAAATCACAAGGACCATTACTTCCGTCAGATAAAGCGTCCACACAAATTTTGAGGAGTTACAGAGGACATTATTGGGTGTCGGTATCCAATAAACCAATCTCGGGTAAAGGTCGGATACGCATTAAAAATGGATTAATACTTGTTATTTGGTACTGAAATTGAATAAGGCAACACCTAAAGTGACCTTGGACACATACAAGAAAAAACGTGAGCGAAAGAAACAAGATAAGACAAGCTTTCCCGAACTCCTGAAATTAAAGTGTATAATACACGGTTTTCGAGATTATAGGGTCCCGGAAGAAAAATGCCCATAAAATACACGAACGGTTACTCGAGTCAGATAAAGCGTCCACACAAATTTTGAGGAGTAACAGAGGACATATGAGGCTGCCGGCATCCAATAAATAAATATTGGGCGAAAGTCGGAAACTTGTTAAAAACGGATTAATACATGTTATTTGGTGCAAAAATCGAATAAGACAATTCCTGAAGCGACCTCGGATACGTGCAAAAAAAATCGGGAGAAAAAGAAACAAGACATGACAAGAACTCCCGAACGGCTCAAATTGAAGTGTACATTTTTCACGATTATCCGAGGATGACGAATGCTGGTTTATGGCATACCGACACCCCCAAATGTCTTCCGTTGCTACTCAAATTATGCGCGGCCGCTTTACATGACTCGAGGAACTTTCGGCGCGATTTCCTGAGAATTTTTTCCGGTATCCTGGAATCCCGAAAAACCGTGTATTATACACTTCAGTTTGAGCCGTTCGGGAGGTCGTGCCGGACCTTGTTTCTTTTTTTCCCGGTTTTTTTATCACACGTCCGAGGTCATTGCAGGAGTTAACCTATTCGATTTCAGCCTCGGATAACGAGTATTAATACATTTTTCCCGATTATCCGAGGTTCCACGAATGCTGGTTTATGGCATACCGACACCCCCAAATGTCTTCCGTTGCTACTCTAATTTTGCGCGGCCGCTTTTATATGACTCGAGGAACTTTCTGCGCGATTTCCGGAGAATTTTGTTCCGGTACCCTGAAATCCCGAAAAACCGTGTATTATACACTTCAGTTTGAGCCGTTCGGGAGGTCGTACCGGACCCTGTTTCTTTTTCTCCCGGTTATTTATCACGCGTCCGAGATCATTGCAGAAGTTAACCTATTTTATTTCAGCCTCGGATAACGAGTATTAATACATTTTTCCCGATTATCCGAGGTTCCACGAATGTTGATTTATGGCATACCGGCACCCCCAAATATCTTCCGTTGCTACTCAAATTTTGCGAGGCCGCTTTATCTGACCCGAGGGACTTTCGGCGCGATTTCGGGAGAATTTTGTTCCGGTATCCTGAAATCCCGAAAAACCGTTTATTATACACTTCAATTTGAGATGTTCGGGAGGTCGTACCGGACCCTGTTTCTTTTTTCTCCCGGTTATTTATCACGCGTCCGAGGTCATTTCAGGAGTTAACCTATTCGATTTCAGCCTCGGATAACGAGTATTAATACATTTTTCACGATTATACGAGATTCAACGAATGCTGGTTTCTGTTGCTACTCAAATTTTGCGCGCCGCTCTATCTGACCCGAGGAACTTTCCGCGCGATTTTCGGAGAATTTTATTCCGGTAACCTGGAATCCCAAAAAACCGTGTATTATACACTTCAGTTTGAGCCGTTCGTGAGGTCGTACAGGAACCTGTTTCTTTTTCTCCCGGTTTTTTTATCACGCGTCCGAGGTCATTGCAGGAGTTAACCTATTCAATTCCAGCCTCGGATAACGAGTATTAATACATTTTTTGCGATTATCCGAGGTTCCACGAATGCTGATTTATGGCATACCGGCACCCCCAAATGTCTTCCGTTGCTATTCAAATTTTGCGCGGCCTCTTTTATATGACTCGAGGAACTTTCTGCGCGATTTCCGGAGAATTTTGTTCCGGAACCCTGGAATCCCAAAAAACCGTGTATTATACACTTCAGTTTGAGCCGTTCCGTAGGTCGTACCGGAAATTGTTTATTTTTCTCCCGGTTTTTTCTATCACGCGTCCGAGGTCATTTCAGGAGTTAACCTATTCAATTTCAACCTCGGATAACGAGTATTAATACATTTTTCACGATTATCCGAGTTTCGACGAATGCTGGTTTATGACAAACCGGCACCCCCAAATATCTTCCGTTGCTACTCTAATTTTGCACGACCGCTTTTATATGACTCCAGGAACTTTCTGCGCGATTTTCGGAGAATTTTGTTCCGATATCCTGAAATCCCGAAAAACCGTGTATTATACACTTCAGTTTGAGCCGTTCGGGAGGTCGTACCAGACCTTGTTTCTTTTTCTTCCGGTTTTTTTTTTATCACGCGTCTGAGGTCATTTCAGGAGTTAACCTATTCAATTTCAGCCTCAGATAACGAGTATTAATACATTTTTCACGATTATCCGAGTTTCGACGAATGCTGGTTATTTATGGCATATCGGCACCCACAATGTCTTCCGTTGCTACTTAAATTTTGCGCTGCCGCTTTATCTGACCCTAGAACTTTCTGCGCGATTTACGGAGAATTTTGTTCTGGTACCCTAGAATCCCGAAAAACCGTGTATTATACACTTCAGTTTCAGCCGTTCGGGAGGTCGTACCGGACCCTGTTTATTTTTTTCCCGGGTTTTTTATCACGCGTCCGAGGTAATTTCAGGAGTTAACGTATTCGATTTCAGCCTCGGATAACGAGTATTAATACATTTTCACGATTATCCGAGGTTCGAAGAATGCTGGTTTATGGCATACCGGCACCCCCAAATGTCTTCCGTTGCTTCTCAAATTTTGCGCGGCCGCTTTATATGACTCGAGAAACTTTCTGCGCGATTTTCGGAGAATTTTGTTCCGGTACCCTAGAATCCCGAAAAACCGTGTATTATACACTTCAATTTGAGCCGTTCGGGAGGTCGTACCGGACCATGTTTCTTTTTCTCCCGGTTTTTTTTATCACGCGTCCGAGGTTATTTCAGGAGTTAACCTATTCGATTTCATCTTCGGATAACGAGTATTAATACATTTTTCACGATTATCCGAGGTTCGACGAATGCTAGTTTATGGCATACCTACCGTCACCCCCAAATGTCTTCCGTTGCAACTCAAATTTTGCGCGGCCGCTTAATTTGACCTCAGAAACTTTCTACGCGATTTCCGGAAAATTTGTTTCAGGTACCCTTGAATCCCGAAAAACCGTGTATTATATACTTCAGTTTGAGCCGTTCGGGAGGTCGTACCGGACAATGTTTCTTTTTCTCCTTGTTTTTTATCACGCGTCCGAGGTCATTGCAGGAGTAAATCTATTAGTTTTCAGCCTCGGATAACGAGTATTATTACATTATTCACGATTATCTGGGGTTCGACGAATGCTGGTTTATGGCATACCGGCACCCCCAAATGTTTTCCGTTGCTACTCAAATTTTGCGCAGCCGCTTTATCTGACTCGAGGAACTTTCTGCTCGATTTTCGGAGAATTTTGTTCCGGTACCCTGGAATCCCAAAATACCGTGTATACACTTCAACTTGAGCCGTTCGGGAGGTCATACCGGACCCTGTTGATTTTTCTCCCTGTTTTTTTAATTACGCGTCCGAGGTCATCGCAGGAGTTAACCTATTAGATTTCAGCCTCGGATAACGAGTATTATAACATTATTCACGATTATCCGAGGTTCGACGAATGCTGGTTTATGGCATATTGGCACCCCCAAATGTGTTCCGTTGCTACTCAAATTTTGCGCGGCCGCTTTATCTGACTCGAGGAAATTTCTGCGCGATTTCCGGAGAATTTTTTTCCGGTACCCTGGAATCCCGAAAAACCGCGTATTATACACTTCAGTTTTAGCCGTTTGGGAGGTCGCACCGGACCCTGTTTCTTTTTCTCCCGGTTTTTTTATCACGCGTCCGAGGTCATTTCAAGAGTTAACCTATTCGATTTCAGCCTCGGATAACGAGTATTAATACATTTTTCACGATTATCCGAGTTTCGACGATTGCTGGATTATGACATACCGGCACCCCCAAATGTCTTTCGTTGCTACTCAAATTTTGCGCTGCCGCTTTATATGGATCGAGAAACTTTCTGCACGATTTCCGGAGAATTTTGTTCCGGTACCCTTGAATCCCGAAAAACCGCGTATTATACACTTTAGTTTGAGCCATTCGGGAGGTCGCACCGGACCCTGTTTCTTTTTCTCCCGGTTTTTTTATCACGCGTTCGAGGTCATTTCAGGAGTTAACCTATTCGATTTCAGCCTCGGATAACGAGTATTAATACATTTTTCACGATTATTCGAGATTCGACGAATGCTGGTTTATGGCATACCGGCACCCCCAAATGTTTTCCGTTGCTACTCAAATTTTGCGCGGCCGCTTTATCTGACCCGAGGAATTTCCTACGCGATTTCCGGAGAATTTTTTTCCGGTACCCTGGAATCCAGAAAGACCGTGTATTATACACTTCAGTTTGAGCCGTTCGGGAGGTCGCACCGGACCCTGTTTCTTTTTCTCCCGGTTTTTTATCACGCGTTCGAGGTTATTTCAGGAGTTAACCTATTCGATTTCAGCCTCGGATAACGAGTATTAATACATTTTTGACGATTATCCGAGGTTTGACGAATGCTGGTTTATGGCATATCGGCACCCCAAAATGTCTTTCACTACTACTCAAATTTTGCGTGGCCGTTTTATCTGAGTTGAGGAACTTTCTGCGCGATTTCCGGAAAATTTTGTTCCGGTACCCTGGAATCCCGAAAAACCGTGTATTATAACACACGGTTTTCGGGTTTCTAGGGTCCCGGAACAAATTGCCCGTAAATCACACGGACGGTTACTGGGGTCAGATAAAACATCCTTACAATTTTGTGGAGTAACTGTGTACATTTGTGGGCGTCGGTATGCAATAAACTAATGTCGGACGAAAGTCGCATACTCGCTAAAAATGGATTAATACTTGTTATTTGGTGTTCATATTGAATAAAGCAACTTTTGAAGCGACTTTTGACACATGAAAGAAAAATCGGGAGCGAAAGAAACTTGAATCGACACGACCTCCCAAACGGCTGAAATTGAAGTGTATAAACTCGGCCCGGTCCGACCAGCACTTGGCCCGTTATTTTAAGAAATTTGGCCCAGCCCGCCCCGACCTGAACAGCCCTTGGCCCTGGTCATAAATTTTCAGGCTGGCCCACCCTTGGCCCGCAAATAAATTAATAAATTAGGAAGGCCCGTCAACCCGGCCCGCCTAAAACAGAACTCGGGTTTGTCCCGGGTTATATCTCGCACAGCCCGGCCCACCTCACTCACGGGCCTGGTC
The DNA here is from genome assembly GCF_048544455.1 of Silene latifolia. Lineage (NCBI taxonomy): Eukaryota > Viridiplantae > Streptophyta > Magnoliopsida > Caryophyllales > Caryophyllaceae > Silene > Silene latifolia. Next base: position 1,285,886 of record NC_133529.1, on the reverse strand, counting down.
AGGGCTTGACCAAAAGAGCCCAGCCCGAGAAAACGTCTAATTTGAACTTATGAAATATGTTTGATCCCAAATGGTATTATACACGTGCAAAAACAAGTATGATATTACATTTTACCAAAGCCGATGATTAAATTGAGAAATCGCGCAAGTGTAATGACTGGGGAGGATGTTTTGGATAAACTATACCTTGTTGGCTACGATGGTTATGAGTTTGTGTTGACAATCTCATCTTAATCTGAGATGTGCATCTATGATTCCAACATACCGCGAAATTTCAGCTCCGACAATATCTGAGAATAATTATCACGGCAACACACATGACATGGTGAAAGCGAGAGCGTTCTACACCATGCCATTTACTATATCTATGTTGTCAAAGCACAGTGGGATGAATAACCGCTGTACGAACCCAAATGGCAGAAAAATAATCATGGGAAGTTAATGTGATTGCTCATAGTAATCAGAGGTAACCGGATTTCAGATGTACAGCTCAGAAATAACACATCTCCGGCTTATCGGACTATGCAATAATTCTTGAGAGAACAATTCAGTTGTCTTCTTTGTTAAGATGGGCCAACCAAAAGTATTCCCACATTTGTTAAGATGGGCCCTTGGGCCTAGGCCCGTTATGCCTACAAAAACCTGCCATCGAGCAACGATACAGCTTCCGCAACCACAAGAAATCATAATTACAGAAATTTAGATGGGTTAAAGGTTCGCATCCCGGCATACGCCATCTTGTGGTGAATCTAAATTTGAATACCGGTCCAGATAAATAAAAGCAAGCATTTTAAGATAATATAATAGATTCTGTACCCAGATATACAATTATACACAACATAAAACAATCCATGCAGGGTACAAAATTCAATAATCACTAGTTCACTACAACGCCTAATATTCTAGCAATATCCCTTACACAAAGCTAGTTATGACATTGACCTAACTGAGCATATACAAATACAACCACCAAACCGAAAAGACGGAGGACAAAATAATACCTGACGTAGAGAAAAAAAGAAAGGTTACCTTGAGATGTCGATCGCATAATCTAGCATTGAGATTTATATTATATAGAAAAGGGTAATATAGACTAATTATAAATTTATCTCATGACCGCTTCTTGCTAGTCCCTTCACGTTGGTTGCGAAAATGACTCAGAAGTTGTTGAGCCTACATGACAATGAATTAAACCCGGGTTAATTCTTCCAAAAATTTAGACGGGTATCGCTAGATGAAGAGTAAAATCACAACATATAGGGTGTTAGTTCCTCGTATTGGTGCATGATGAAGACTGAAGAGTAAAAATGAAGAATTTGTATTCCATGATGCAATAAAGCAAATGGTTCATTACAATGTATGCGGTTTTCTTTATGTAGCAGTCGGACTGCAAATAACAGAAATAACCTTTCGTTTACACACAGGGATAGTTTTTTTTTTTGGTCTAAACCATCCGGTAATCCGAACCACATTGGGCCGACTAATCCGGATTTTGGGGCGTGTCCAAGGATTACGGTATTTAAACCCCTCCCAATCGCAGTTGTGGGGGATCGATCCGCAGACCTCCCTACCAAGCGCAGCCCCATGCTACCACTGCGCCAACCAACGATTGGTACACACAGGGATAGTGCAATGTCGTTATAAAACATATTGGATCCAACAATCGAGCACAGTGAGGTTCCAACATCGCCTTTAGAGAAAACAAAAGTTACCATTCAATATAAAGTTTCGCCCTAGTGGGCGTGTACTTATAGGCGTTGGAAATAGCATTGGTACACTAGGGCAATCCTATGGCTAGGAGCCTAGAACGGGGGCAACTAGCTCTTAAAAATCCCTCTAGAGCGAAATTTCCAAATGTTCAGTCTTCACTCTTATCCTAACGCATGGCGAAGCATTTGATGTATAATGGCAAAACAAACTAGCTTGAAATGAAGAAGAAAAAAGAAAAGAGGAAAAACATACTTTCTCTTTTGCTCTAGGGGTCCCGGATTGAGAAAGCGCGACAAGTGGTGGAACAGCGCCTTCTTCGAGAACCAACGTGCAAAACTTGCTACTATTAAGACACAACTGCAACAATACAGAGGCCGCATTTTCCTTCCCTCGTTGTGACCCTACATCAACAATCTCGACTAACAAAGGTATTCCCTTTTCCCGTGCTATTGCCAAACGTCCCTCTGGTATCGTGGAAAGATTTGCAAGAAGAGCAACCGATTTATCAACCATTCCTTTAGAGGGGTCTAAAAGCTGAACAAGATATTTCACAGCTCCAGCTTTAACAATTGGAGCTTTATTATCGTGGCAAATGGACAGATTGAACAATGCAGTTGCTGCGTCTTTTCTTCCCCTAGATGTTCCTCGTCCAAGAAGGTTGACCAGCGCTCTGACAGCGCCCGAGCGACCAATCTTTGACTTGTAATCTTCAAGAAGAGAAAGACTAAAGAGAGTAGCAGCAGAGTTTTCTTTAGCAGCATCACTTCCCGACTTCAGAACATGTACTAATGGTTCAATTACCCCGGTTAATGCTATCATTGCCTTGTTTTCTTCATTGAGTGAAAGATTGAGAAGAGCAGTAACTGCATGCTCTTGAGTTACCTTCGCATCCGAGCGTAAAAGTGAGACTAGTGGGCCCACAGCTCCACATTTCCCGATGATGACACGGTTCTCCATGTTGTGTTTCGCAAGGAGTCGTAACTCCAAAGCAGCTGCATTTTGTAATGCATTTGATGGGCTTTTCAGATTTTGGACCAATTCATCAACATGGACCGACGTGGTTGTTTCATCATATCCCGAGTCTGCTGATCGGAGTGAAATAGCTCGAGAATAGTCATCCAAAGATCCTTTTCCCACTTTTGAAGTACTAAGAAGAGTGCCCTCAGAGATAATGTCACTGCTTGACAGGACACTTGCAGCTGAATGACTTCTGCTGTGAGTGTAAGAATGCTCAATACTCCGACATGTACTGGAGCTTACCTCCTCAGATAGAGACGGGCCACCTACATCTACAGCTTCCAGTGAAGACCTAGACATAGAATCACTGCTATGTACTGAGCAACGGAAACTATCAGTACGAATTATATCTTGAGAAGAGAAGTTATCGGTCTGAGAAGTTTCTTCTTGGTTGACCTTGTCAATTTCAGAGCCATCGGGAGATTTGAGATTATTATCATCCAACCAATTTGCTATTAGTGCTTTCACAGTGTAATTCGGTATGAGATTGATGTGTGAAAGATATTGTCGAGTTTTAGGGCAGACTTTGAGCCCATTTTCGAGCCATTTCTGTATGGAAGACCTCTCAAAAGTTGTGCCTGAGGCCACAATGACTGGATCTGACATGAAATCTAATGATAAAGGACAACGGAAGTATACAGGGATAGTAACACCATTCATTGATCCGGACAGTCCACTTTTAAGAGTATATTGCCGAATCAGGTCCAAAAGATCTACTATTTGGTTTATTTGATCCATTTCCTCGTTAGACTTGCTTGATTCAACTTTCATCCGCTCCTTTTCAACTGCAATACTCTCTGTAAGTAGCTCTTCATTCGACACCAACCCAAGAGATCCCACAATCTCGGCCAAGTGTTCATTGCAAGAAACTAACTCTTCATTTTTACTCTTCAGAGCTTGTTCAATGTGTTTTGAGATTCGCTCGGTGTCCCAGCTTTGAAGCTCCTGCACACAATGCTGGTATGATTTTACAGTAAGTTAGAAAATTGCAGGATTGTACCCAATAATTTGGAAATATAGAATTGAGGACAAGAGAAAGTTATTAAGGGGTTTATTTCAAGCTACCATTATTTCGGTACATACTTGAACTCCAGCTAAACCCGAAGAACCAGACGATGTCCGTAGTAACCTACATAAGATACCACATATCTCCAGGGACGAACTTCTGATTTTTGTCAGTAACTGTTCAGTTTGTAGAACCTGTAGGTAGACAAGATAATTGATAAGTTCAAAAAGGAGAGATGATCACCAATAGTAAAAGACACCGTCAATGATAAAGTGGTCACGAACGCTATAAAAACGTTCAGAGTACTATTCATATGTTTTTTGTTGTCGATTAAATTTACGAGTAAGAGGCTGTCTCATATGAGAATGTGTTCAGAACGAAAAGGACACGTATAACTAGATAACAGCTGAAGTCAAAACTACGACCACAATTATCTGTAAGGCCCTATAAATATGTTATTTCCGGTTCTGCCTATCATTAAATCCTTACCATCCCAGACCCTAATAAACATTCAGGATTTTTTTTTGTTCTGTGTAAAGGGAACCACAAGGACGGTTTCGATGTTGATAGAATTCAAACCCAAGTCATGAGTAGTGAGTACCACCCTCACGACTTTATTAGTTAAGCTGACCGAGTATTGAGAGTGAAAATGGGGTTGGGGAAGAGGGGATGTCATCTACTTACTGAAAGAATCTTGCTTCTTTTTGGTGACCATCGTTCAATAAAATCTCCAGCAGCATTCACAGATTTGTCGAGATTTTCACACGCCTTCCATAAATTTGAATATGAATCTATCTTTTCATCATCAATATCATCTAGAAGAGGTTTCAGGTGTTTCAACAGAGCAGCCATGCTTTTGAGGTATTGAGTAGGCATAGATTTCCATGTTTGACATGACATTAAATGAATGAATCGAGATAAGCTGTTGGTCAAACATCTCACAGAGTTCGTCTCCATTTGACCTGTGTCTGCAATATATGGATTACATTAGATTTTGAATTACGCCATCGTCAGAAACAAAAGCATCACTAATACCAATTCCTGACCAACCACACATATGTTTCTCGCAAATTTTTATATTGCTGGGATTTTAATTAGCTTGCAGTAAGAAAAAAAAAAAAGGTTCCCTCCATTTGTCTCCCCTCAATTTTCCTTCAACCACAATTGCTTCCCTCCAAATCACTCCTCCGAAACAAATATAGGCGTTGTTCAGTTACACCCTTTAAAACAAAGGTGTTCAACATAGACGGTAAGGACAGGGACTGCAAATAAATCATGGAATGTCTTGAAGCACAGCAGCTAAGAAATTGTCTTGAAGCACAGCAGCTAAGAAACGAAAGGCAACGTCCAAACTAGCCAAAACGTAAACCATGAATGTAACTTAACCCATGAAGAGCGGTTTAGCAACTACAGATATTTTAACTAAGATCAGCAGGTACAGTGACAGTAGCAGCAACTCAAGCACAATGACACGTTAGAATGAACATTACAACAAACATCGCTCGAGTGAAAGATGAACAGAAAGTATGAGTAAATGGTTTAAAAAGTGATATACCAAAATGATGGGATGAAAACAACACAGAATGAAAAGAACGAAAAAGCGCTATATCAAAACAAAGTATATGAAAAGACATAATAAACTAGAAAACTTTCTGAATGAGATTTATGAAGAGATTAAAGTGGGAGAAGTGTCCTGAAAAATAGGACTAAACAGTGATACAAAACATTGGTAAAGATAATGAAGAAACTATTCAAAAAGAAAAAGGGTTTAAAAAATAATCAAAAGAAACAAGACAAAGAATAAAGTCTAATCCATCAGTATCTACATTAATTTCCACTTTCATTCCGCTGTATACAGCACAATATTTATTCAATCACAATCATCGATCTCATGAAAACTACAACATACATGATCATAATAAACCAAGTTCCACCGTTCTACTCACTTATCATAATAAGTTGCTTCACATTCAAAAAAGCTCCTCAATTTCCCATCTAGGTACAAAAATTTACATTTAGTCAGGTCCGCCATGCCTTAATCACACTTAATTGCATGATCATTCACCCTGTTATAGTCAACCCAAAATTAAGGAATTTCTGAGGTTCCCAGGATGCGTCAACACCGAACTTGGGACAGTTGGGTTGACATTTTAAGTTCTCATTTAACCCTTTTCATGAATGAATATGTGTATTGACCTCGCTAATGAAGTCGGTCCACTTTTCCATATATACTGCCTTTGCACATCTATCCTAACCCATTAGATATCAAGAAATGAAGATTAAAACAGAAGGAAATAAAAAATGACAGAGCTTGATAAAAGAAAAAAACTAAAGTCGGGGTTCTCGAGATAAAAGCTAAGTTGATATCAAATAGTTTACCAATCAAACAAATTCAGCTCCTTTATTTCCACGACTCGCGCATCACTCAAGTGACATTGCAATCACAGTATTTCAGCTACTCGATTTACAGCTCAAACAGCATCAAGTTTCAAACTTTCTCCCACATGGTTAACAAAATTCGATTCAATTCCTGAACTAGAGATCTTCTTAAGACAGAGCCATAACAAAAAACCCAATTCATGAAAATAATACCCATGAATCCAGTATCCACTACATGTCAGCTACCTTCGCCGATAAAGTCACTGGGTTCAAAACCCGAATAATTAAAATCCACCAAATGTCAGCTAACTCCTCTATGGCTCTATTTACAGCTCAAACATCATCAAGTTTCAAACTTTTTTCCCACATGGGTAACGAAATTTAATTCGATTCCTGAACTAGAGATTTCGATTCCTGAATCAGAGATCTTCATAAGACAAATGTACAAAACCATTACAAAAACCCCAATTCATGAAAATAACAGAAACACCCATGAACTCTATATTTCAGTGAAAGAACACCCATGAATTCTTACAAATATAAACTTTCCACCAGCAACCACCACATATTAGTTCAGCTAGCTTCGCTGGTAAAGTCATTGGAGACGAAAGCCAAATAATTAAAACCCCCTTTATGGCACAGTGGCACACATTACAATAATAAAAAGTCATAAGGTTCAAAACCCGAATAATTAAAATCGCCCTTGTGACTCCCATTACCCACAAAATAAAAACAATATACAACAACAATAACATCATGTATAACAACAATAAAGCAGCATTTACACCAAAATAACAAAACAAAACTCAGAAACATAATTAATTCACAAATAAACACAAAAAATGAAAAAAAAAAATGCAAGAAAAGGGTATTACCTGATGCAGGAAAAATTAATAGGTGAAGGCATTAAAAGACCCAAAAACTGCAAAAGTTTATATTTTGATGAAACATGAGAATAAAAATTGTTGGAAATTAATTAAATAAAATAAATAAATAAAAAACAAGGCTCAATAATTGAACATTTCTGGAAAACCCTGAGATGGTATGCCTTGTTAACAACGCTTTTTCATGAAAACATCAGAAATTTTTCCAGAAATATTATGTGTAGAGAGAGAAAGGTGTTGGAGAATGAAGAGTAGTGTACTCTCAATATTATAATTATTTTTATTTTTTAAATTGTTTTTTTTAGGATTTATGAAATTGGGTCAGAGGGGCCATACCATTTTTGGACAGTATATGCCATGCTGTGTTATTTGTTCCTTTTTCTGTTCAAGTAGATTAATCTTGATAACTTTTTTTGTGGGACGGTTTTAGATTAATATCGTATAAAACGGATATTGTTAGAATATGACTCATTAATGGTAAAAGAGTAGTTATAGAATAATCTATTTTACAATATTTTATGTAAGATTATGTTATGCAAAAAATAAAAATGCGCTTAATAAGAATGTTAAGATGATTTTAATGTTAAATCAATTCAATATATATAGTTTACGTAATATCAACCAAATTTAAAGGATTATTACTGATGTAACTAGTATAGTTCCCGTGCTATGGCACGGTATTTTTTAGATTTATTTTATAAGGAAACTTTCTTATTAAATTAATTGCATAAATATAAATTAACTATACTTGCAGTTTAATATTATAATGTTTGGAGTACTAAATATAATCTTAGTAAGAGGTAGAAAACGAAAGTTTACTACCATCAAAGGACACTTTAAGTTAAGTTATTTTTGTCTCAAACTATTTTTACTTTACTGTTAAAAATAACACTATAATGTTATATCGTTACATGATATGACATTAAAATAAATTTAAGTGATGTAAGATCTAATTAAAATGTGTATTACCTTATAACGAAAACATGTAACAACAGTATACTACGCATTTAAAAAGACAATTTACAAATAATTAACTAATATTTTTATTTTTAATAAAAAAAATACATAAAAATTTGTTTCATTTAGAAAATCATATTTAGAGTCTAACCGATGATGAATAATATAAAAAGGAGATTTGCGTAACTTTAGAGTGTAATTGATGAAGGATAACATTTATGGAAATGATGTATAATAAATTAGGGATGATAATTGTTTCTTGTAAAAGAGGTAAAATATATATGTAATATTCTTTCCATGTATAGTTTTGAGAGTTATTTTCTTAGGCGGGAAAACTATTAAGAGTTTTTATTCTCTTAGTAGTAGGGGGGATTCTCACGTGTGGTAATCTTACGGTAAGTTGATAATATTATTAAGAGATTATATGGTATATTTTCGAATTTGTGGTAATACTTCTAAAAAAGCGCTTGATAGTTGACATATTTAAGGGTAAAAAATTTGTATTTCGAAACTATAATTGTTAACCTCAAAACTACCAGGACTCCCTAATACTAAAATATAAAAGTAGTATAAAACATCTTCAAAAGAAATTGGATAACTAAAATGCTTTTATAAAATATGATCATGTGATAAAATGAGATTTGAAAAACTTTTTTATTTTAAAGATTTGGAAATTAAATTAGTAGCCTTGATGAGCAAGTGATGCTATGATCATATATATTCTTATCCACAAATTCTGGCCTTCACAGTTGTCTTGATCTTTATACAATTACTCTTGGTCAAAGCCTCAAAAGGCATAGATAAAGACCTCTTTGTTTCTACTCTACCTGTAACCTTGGTATTTAGCATCAACAAGTTTTGTATCGTACGCAAATTCTCATTTGTAACGGGCTATTTTTCGTTATAAATTGTGACGGATCTAAGTATGACAATTTTAATGAGAAAATGTGACTATTATTTGATAGTTATAATATTTTATGAGTGGTTATTCTTTATCTTAGAGTAATCACAATTGAAACCGTAATAATTTGTAACCGTTACAAGAAAGACCGACTGTGTCTTGTATTACAATAATTTCATTTTCCTCCTTATATTTAGTTTCACAATTCCAACCACACAAATACTTATTAATTTCGCCCGCAATATTTAGTTCAAGTGTAGTAGCATGCTGCATGCACTGGCTATAGTGGCTACCATTCCCTGGCCTCTAATTTTACGAGTCTTACTTAAGACGGTTTTATTTTAAAATCTTTCACAATCCCTTATCGGCATAAACCGTCTTAAATATAAAAAAATTGACACTAATTTTAAATTGCATTTTAGAGTGTAGAAGTTAGGCAAATTATTTTGTAATTTTAATTTTTACACCACATTTTAAGAATTTATCTCTTAAATACGGGAATTTTTTTCCAAAATGGGGGTTAATAACAAACATTTAACGAAATGGGGCAACTTTGAAACTAATTACCAAAAATGGGTCCACGTAGGCTTGGTTTTAGCGATGCTAGGGTCGGGATTAAGGTCGCTCAGCGGGAGAGCGACTTGAGGCCAAACCGCCGTGCGGCTGAGCGACTTAGCAGGAAAAAAAAAAATTACAGGTGGAGGAAGTTGATAGGAATCGACAGTGGCGGATGCAGGATTCGACTAAAGGGGGGGCACACCCAAAAAAAAAAATTTCATCGTCTAACTTTGAACATACAAAAAAAATAAGCCAAACCTAACCATAGTGAGATTCGAACACGAGACCATCAGGTAAGTTTATAAGCCTCTTACCACCAGACCAAGAGCATCATCATGCTAAAAATAGGCGCTCTAAATATGTAAACATAGCTTTTCAGTTTTTTTTTTCTTTTTTTTTTTCCGTCACGTGAGGGCACGTGCCCTCACTAAACTTTAACATGTTAATAGCTGTTTGGGATTTGAATAATTATTACTAATTATAAAGTTTATGCACTAAACTTTAACATGTTAATTTGTTTGTACTAGTGGTTAGCTTCTACAAGTTAAGTGTTTGTTTTGTTGAAGATTACGGGTTCGATTCCGCTTAACAACTTTTTTTTTTTTTTTTTTTTGCACAGACCCAAGTCGCTGCGGGGGAGGGCAATTTGAGCTGAAATCGCTAACTCCCTAAGCGACTTGCCTTGAAGTAGCATACTAAGGTTTGGGTGGAATTTAAGTGACACTTTGGGTAAGGTCGTTGAGCGGGAGAGCGACTTGAATCCGAGCCTAGCTTCGGTGATGACGTGGACCCATTTTGGGTAAATACTTTCAAACTCAACTCATTTCGTTAATTTGTTTGCGTTTGACCCCATTTTTGAAAAAAATTTCTAAATACGGAGTATATCACAAGGAACTACACGTAGATTAAGCACCATGCACTACATTTAATGTTTCGGGTTTAGTACAAATTTGAGTCAACTAAAAAAATAAAAATAAGTGTATTTGTCTCCCTATATTTTTAGCATGGTGAGCCAAGTGAGGTAGTAAAAATGTATCCCCCATTGCTCTAATATCACTCCTTTAATTTGTGTCCTCTTACTAATATCGTCATAGAGTGCGAGAAATTTTTAAAAGCCTCTCTATCGTTGAAGATCCTGATCTTTGAAGGGAGATTAACGAACTTAATTGCTGATTCTCTTGCTCACTTCTCGCTTCATCATCGATTTTCAAGGGACGTAAACTATCGTTGGCATAGATCACCGAGCTTTATTGAATCTCTTTGTAAATAGATTGTGCTACTTAGCTTTTTAGCTTTATCCAATTATCCCCTAACCCGTCCCCTTAATGTATTCACGGAAACTTTCTGATTTTATTTAAGGGTTATGCTAAATACAACCCAATGGGTTGTATATAAGAAACTAAAAAAGGAAATAAACACTTAATATATGCATTAATTACATTAATTTATGTATAATTTGTTCTCTAATTTCTAAATTAATACCAAATTTGGAAGAATATTAAATGCTTAAATACAACCCACTGGGTTGTATATAGCATTTCCCTTTATTTAATTATCATTTCATTTTCGCCAAAAAAAAATATACTCCCTTTGTTATGATCATTTGTTTGTCTTTTTTTATTTTTTTGTTAGGAGTATTTTAATCAAATGCAAATAAATAATTAGGACGGAGGTAGTAATAGTGTCAGAGTAAAGTGATAGAAAACAAAATTTGTTAATGAATGTCAAGATCTTTAGAGCTATTAAGGCAGTTGGAGTAGGTACTGATTAATTCTATCATTAATAGGTCTTGGTATAGATGGGTGGGGCGAACAGACGGTAAAGACCTCTAATAAAATGGGTAGGGGAGACAAGGTGGGGCATCCCCCATGTGCTTCTGATAAGATTATAGAGAGGAGAATATTTCATAAGGCAATTGTATTATTGATAATGATCGTGTCTTACATGAAATATGGTGAGCTATTTATAATAGCTCACATCTTTATTAAACCCTAACCCTAATATGGCCAACCCTAATGGTAGCCGGGCCTATTATAGGCCCAATATCCTAATAGCTTCCCACTTTATAGCAAATGGGTATTTTGTGAGGGAAAATGGTATCCGTCTATACGTATAGACGGATAGTATCCGTCTATAATGAGAATTTGTGTTCTATCATGGTTGAGTGATTAGCAGAAGCTATATTTCTTAACGTAATTACCGTTCTCTCTTTTATTTTATCGTCCCCTACTTTTACATTAGAAATTCCGTTACATTTAAATCTAAATCCCGACTCTTATTTATTACCCTCGACTCCAAATTCTGACTTTGCCACGTACAACTTTTGATATATAATATACCTCGATCTCGAACTTTATAGTAAATTAATAAATACACATGCATGGTAATCTAAGTACTATACGTCTATACTTTTATATCACTAATCACGATTAATGTATTAAGAAGATCGTAACTCGCACGCATGCAAACATGCAGGTTCCACATATCTAAGACCAAAATCTTTTTTCACCTTTTTATTAAAAAGAAATAATAAGAAAATACTATAATCACGTTATTTTGTTACATTTGCGGGGGCCATTTTTCCAACATTGCTAGTTATGAAATATTACTTTCTAGTACAATGATTGAAATTATCTACTCCACGTTACTACTATTACATTTAATTATTAACTTTATAGAAAGCTGTCTCTTTCACTTTTAATTAATTTTAAACTACTTTGTTTTATTTTCTAACGTCAACTTTTGGTAATACGTACTGTACAAATCTTGGTTATTATCGACTACTAGATAAACGGAGGAGCTTTCGTGTCACTAGGGAAATATAGTAGCCTTATTATATATACGAGTGTACAAATAGAAAGAAATATGAAGTGAAGTGTTAAATCTCAAAAAAGAAATGCATCATAAAAAAAAGGTAAATATACTCATTTACTCGTTATGTTCCTCATTTTCACCTATATTCTGTTTTTGGTGCTAAATAAAACGTAAAATCAGTACAATATATACATCATGCATGGCGGTGAACCTATTATTACGGTATCTTTGTCTTTCACTAGGTCACAATCTCCTCGACTAGTTTTTCTACTATATATATGGACATATCACATATGGTACTTTGTAAGTGTAAATGTGTAATACGAGTGTATATATATAAAATTTCATTGCAAGGTTTTGGTTATGTGAGAAAAATGGTCCATTATTAATGACTAATTGCCGTTTACGCCATGCTGCTACCGGAATGGGTAACGCCAATTAAATGACAAGGGTCACCCGCACATGTGAAAGAATCGCATAATTAAGTTATATGTGAAATTAGATCACGTTCGAATGTCCGATCCCATTTTATTCAATATGTATATTTGTCATTGTTCGAGTTATGTACATTAATGGGATTATTTCGATTGCTTTTGATTTTAATTCGGTAGTTTAATAGTATTGCTCATGTTCTCGCTCACGAATGTCCATTGGGTAAGAGCGAACGATTTTAGACGACATATTGTAAATATTGCTACTAAAAGGGTATATGAGCGAAATTACACTAGGCTTGAGCTTGATCATGACCCAGAATATAACATGGTTCTTGCTGGGTAACACCCAATTGTCCAACACAAGTTTTGTTCAACGTTACAAGAAGTTACATGTACATACATTACAAAGTTACAATGTACATGGTGGAGTTCAATGAATTATATTTGATTCATTGTATTAGCTATGGACAAGGGGGACTAATGTCTTTATGAAGATGTTAGTACATGAAATTTGTTCCATAGGCTTTCCTATATAAAGGATGGTTTTCATTTGGAAAACACAACAACTGTCTTGTTTTGGTATTTTTCTACCGAATTAGGTTAAGTTGGGTCAGAGTGGTCTTATTCCTTGTATATTAATTATGTTGTTTATGTGAACACTGAATATGGGAATTAAAGACGCAAATAAAGACTGACACAAGAGATTTGGTGACGCGGAAAACGACCGCGGGAAGGGACAGTACCCTTCCAATAATTGCACTAGCTTTTAATTTGAGATCGAGTACAACTATACAAGAGATATGGCGTGGTAATGCAGCTAGTACAATGAGTAGTATTCGTATAATAGTTCTTGAATCCCTTTTCTTCTCCATCTCCTTGGTTATTTATAGGACTTAAACCCTAGCATGATGTGGGTTACTTGCGCGGCAAGGAGGCCCATCTTTGAGTTCTGCTGGACTTCTTTCCATAATCCGCCATTGTGGCCGGTATCTATTCTCCATAATCTCCCTAGAATCTCCCTAAGCATCGCGCGGGCTCCTCATGGCCATTAGTTTCCTTGGCCCAATTCATCATACAAGCTTTAATGGACCCAATCCTTTGTTGGCCTAATATGCAGAATTTGGCCCAAACATATCTCACAAAATGTAATCAAACAAAATGACAATAAATCGGGGTTTGGGGGTGAGGTGGAATACGACAGGTGTTTTTATACAATAATTTAGGATTTTATCTTGGCCCAATTCATCATACAAGCTTTAATTTAGGATTTTACTCTAGAGATTGTTATCTTATATTATTGTGGGTTTCGAATTCGTATATTAATTCGGGACGGTTATATTGTACTAGTACTATATTATTATAGTGGATTCTAGTCTATTTGGCTAGTGGGTTTTACTTCCGGTTTTGAAGATTTTGCCCTGGGTTTGACCCTAAAATACCATTTCATCTTAATATTGCTTACATTATTTACTTTTAAGGTTTACTTGTCGAGTGGTTGCTTCCGTTGCCCGTGGGAGATTGACGCTAATTTCCCAACAGTTCTGAGTTGCTTACTGATTTTCAGATGCATTTTCAACTGGCAATGAATTAAATATGGGTAAAAACCTCAGAATTGATAAATCACTGTACACTGTGTACTCATGGAATCAAAAGTACTCGATCAAGATCATGATTTTTCTGAGAAAATGAAATACAGTATCTAATATGACTAGTTAACCAAGCATTCGTTCCTACAACATAGAAAAGTCATCTACAGTAGCTATAAGTTTGCGAAACCTCAAATGATGATTGCCGATGATAACCTTGCTATCTTCCTCGATAGTCGTCGCACACAATGTGTACTCACCATTGCTTTCATCATCGGATAGACTATCATTGTTAAATGTTAACCATATCTTTATGTACTTTTCATTACTATAGGCTGTCCTAACACCGCAACGACTATCGGTGTATGTCTCTACAACACAATTGCATATCTTTATGTACTTTTCATTGCTTTGAAAGACATCTTTATAAAAGTTTTAACGCTACCGGAATCATTGATTTTGTAAATGGCGGAACGAAGGGTTTTTTGAATAATGTTAACAAGGTTATTTGGTGTCATTACTGGAAGTGTTTGTAAAGAACACAGAAACAAATTAAAATGGTGCCAATAAATATGAAAAGATTAGTTGCTATTTGCGTTTGTTTTTTAACACGGACCAAAATGTTTCACAATCCTTAGGAAAAAAATTCTAGAACATCTAATTACATTAAGCATCGCTATTTGGAAGTCGATGTTGTTCGACTTGTACCCCTTCAACATAAAAGTAGCATCCGCCTTAGTTCAGTTTCAGTTCCATCACCACCGTCCACCACCACCTCTACCTTTTTTACCTCTCGAAAAACAGTTTACATTTCCGGTGTCTCCTCTTGAGTCTGAAATTAGTGAGGGCTCTAATTTTACTCTTATAAGAAACACTCCATTACTACATCTAAATGTTTTTTTTCCCTTAACCAGATTTTATCGTTCTAGAATCACCTCTTTAGTTTAATAATAGTGAGAGCTCTAGTGAGATTTTTAAACACGCTTTAATTCGCTTATCTCAAGCAAGCTCTTAAAGGTATTTATCTATTTCACTAGTCCTTTATGTTTGCATTGCATTTCGTATAAAGTATGTCTCATTTGTCTTTTATCTTACTAATCCAATCATAAAAAGTTATATATTTCCTATTCTTTTTAGTGATTTTAGTTTGTATTTTTATTTGACTGGATTTCTTTTAACTATTATAAATATGTAGATAATGATTCTGATTATAATTTCTTGACATGTATTTAATTTATTGTTGTGTTTATTTTCAAAAATAAAATATGATTATGTATTAATGATTTTAAATATGTCAATGGTAGTATAAAAAAATATTGTAATTGAATTATTAGTAAAAAAAAGTTTGTTTTTAATTACTGGCCCTACCTATATAATCTCTTTCCTTCTTAATTTAAGGAGCCAATCAAAACTCTTAAGAAGAATTCTTTTTTTATAAAAAGAAAACGACAGGTGGTAATATCTTTAATATGCGCAATCAAATACTCCCTCTGATTCACACCAATGGTAATATACCTTATTTGGCCTAAAAATGACTAAGTTACCCTTATATCCTAGTACCTATTTACATGTTTGCCATCAAATGACCCACTCACTCACTCCCTCAATGTTTAATTACCCAATACATTATTCTTGTGGCCCACTCAAAGCTTTCAACTTTGTCTCTCACTTTTTCACATTTTCTTAAATAACCCGTTTTTCCTTATGTTACAATTTGTCTGGATCGGAGGGAGTAAATGATTAACCTTCAATTCTTCAAAGGCACGTAATTGTGTAGTCAATTCTAAAAAACGCATAGCAAGCTACAGCAACAAATTTATAAACATACATAGTACATCATAATATAATTCCAATATCGCTTATTCGATTTTACTGTAATAATAAAATTGTTTTATCTTATATAATTATATCAAATGTATTATTATTACTTTTGATTTTTTCTTCTAAATTATGCGCACTGTATTTTTTTTCAAAACCTAGCCATAATGGACAATACAATGAGAAAAAAAAAAATCAGATTTTTTTTAGTGAAAGAATGTTTTTTTTTCAATGAATGATAAAATTCATTATATGCAATCACGCACTAATGTACAATTCAGTGAGAAAGAAATTTCTCCTTTAGTGAAGAGATAACTTGAAAAATTCAATGAATAAAAAAATCCATTAGGCGCAATCACGCACTAGTGGTTTTGCTGTGGTGGATTGTGTTTGTGTGTGAGGAGTACCATCCTCCGGGAGGACGGTAGAATTTTTGTAAACATAATACTTCAGCATTAAATGCATATGCTCACATCATTTCCTACCAATACAATTTGCCTTCCTCATACTCGGCACATTTTCTTTCTTTTTATCCTTTATTTCCATCTTTATATGATCTATTTTCCTTCTTTATTATGATGATCTTATTTTTCATTTAGTTTCTTATTTACCTTTTTATTTTTACCAATACAATTTGTATGCCTCTTAATTTCTTATTTACAAATTTATGTTTTTTCAATATTAAGACTTTGCAACATGTTCACCAAAATTTTCAATATGTTACTACTTCAATTGACTAAGTAATAATTTCAGTTACTAATACGTTAAAAAGATGTGTAAGTTACACTCAATAAAAAGATGGCCAGAAACAGTTGCAAAATGGTCACACATTACATTTTTTTAATATGTTCACTTAAATTGTCAACATGTTACCATTTAAATATTTAAACAACAAAAGTAACTAAATCAGTTTACTTATATGTTACCATTTCATATAACTTAAATTCTGTAATAAAATGATAACATATTACAGATTTTCAATACTGAATTATATAAATTGTGAACAAGTGGTAACAAATTATCCAAAAATCATTGTAAATCATGCATAACCTACAAACATAGTTAATAAACCGGAATGTTGACTTATTTATGCAATATGTTATCATTTGTTTCAATAATCTTTTTATTTGCATCAACCATGATCATATTTCATTTGCAACACTAATTGTCTCATATTACACAAATACGGCAACAAATTATACAAAGGTCATTATAAATTACGTAGAACTATTATATGGATAATGTATTTAGTTTTTTGATAAGGTAAGGAAACTAGGTTGATTTGATCAACCTATAACATCCTTGCGGATGTGAACGATAAACGAAATTCAAAGAATCTCCATTTATCACAAGTAACCATAGAATAAAGGGCGCAAAGCAGGAAATTCTCTCCGAGAAAATATGACACTTAAAAACCCAAAGAAAAAAGAAAATAAACTTGTAAATAAACTCGTTATGAAAAAAAATTAAACTTAGAAATAGTCTAAGTTGTACTAACGCGAGGAACAAAAAGATCCAAATGCAAGAGCCCCCAAGGATACAAATAATTCAGATTTGTTTCAATTGCCAGAGGATTAAAACCTCCAAAAAATATTCATCACAAAGAAACAATTACAATATGAAGGAATCAATCATCTGGCACAATCATTTTCTAAAATTAACTCTTGAAATTTTGCTATTAAATTCTTAATTTAAACCTTCTTTAACTAAGACATGTGACTGAAAAAAGCTCTCCTAGGCTAAAATGAAAAGCAAATTAAAGTCCAGTCTTCTAGAAAGGTAAAAATCAAGAACAAATTCTGAAAAGAATTCCATTGAAAAGGCTGGAAAAAAAATTACAATCTACATAATCATGAGTGAGGAAGAACATGATTAGGAAGAAAGATGATTAAAGAAAAGATAAGAAGAAGAGCTTGAGGAAGAAGACCATGAAAAATAATTTCAGATCTCTACATTTCCTCGGGTTTTTTTTGAGAGAGTTTTCTCTCTCTTCTCCATCTCTCTTTGTTATGTCACCTACATGGATAAAGTTTTGTTTAAGTTGCATTAGGAGTAAACAAATATCAATTTTTTAATCTCAAATGTCAACTCAGCCTCTACATACTATCACCTCAATAGCGTCCTAACTTCTTTATGTCACATACCCTATATTTTTGACAGTTTGTTTATATGGGTCTTGTTGTACCATATTTATATAATATAATATCTATTCGACCCGTCTTAACCTTAAGACGGATACCTTCCGTCTTAATCAAGACTTATTGATTTGAATAATAATAAAAATAGTAAGAAGAAGATGAAAAAAATATGAAAAATCACAACAACAACAACAACAACAACAACAACAACAACAACAACAACAACAACCGTTGTGACAAAATAGTAATAAAATGAGTAAATTATCAGAAACTCCATTTTATATATAACTTTGTTAAAACTTACTACCTTTAAATTGTCAAACGTTTGATTTTGATACCAAAATTCATCTCGGAGGAACCAATGAGGAATATTCCGGTGAGTTTGAATTTTTCCCTCTTAAGTTTTATTTTTTGGATGAAATTACCCCTCGGTCTATTTTGTTATATTAAAACTCTTTTTTTTTCCTTAGTAATTTATATTTCTTATCTTTCACTCTCTATCGTTTCATCTACTCCTCTTTGTGTTCAATCTATTTATTCTTTTTATTATTTAATTTATCTATTTTCCACTCACTTATAATTCACTTTGTTTATCATTGCCTTCAATTTTTCTTAATAAAAAAAATTAGTTTTTTTTGTTGTTCTACTGTAATTTATGTTCAATTTTTTTTTATTATGGAAAATATCTTTTATTTTTAATGTAGGTTCCCATGACACAAGTGAAAAGGATAAAGATGTCATTCCGCCAATTGAAATACAAACAATAAATCTTCAGTGATTCTTATTAAAACAAATAAACCCTAATTATTAAGCAAATAACAAATTCAACATCTACAACTAACGAATAAAAATAAATTTACGGACTATATTTATCTCATTATAAAAAAGTCATAATTATTAACCCTAAAAATTTAAGAACATTTAAATTTTAAGGGAATATTAAGGTAAATACAACCCCGCTTAATGCTGATCTTGGTGTAGGTGTACAACACCTAAGTGAATCTAATTTGGTGATTAAATTAGGATAAATGGAAATAAATTAAGATAAAGGTAAAAATAGGATTAAAAAGAGGGGTTTCAT
This sequence comes from Silene latifolia, assembly GCF_048544455.1. Lineage (NCBI taxonomy): Eukaryota > Viridiplantae > Streptophyta > Magnoliopsida > Caryophyllales > Caryophyllaceae > Silene > Silene latifolia. The sequence continues at coordinate 1,266,603 of NC_133529.1, read as the reverse complement.
TCACTGGAAATAAAATAATGAAGGGTGAATTGGATTAGGTAATAAGGTAGATAAGGAACGGGGAGATAATAACTCAAAGGCAAATTGATCAAATCACTTCATTTTCTATCGGAAAAGGCCAATGTTATCATTTTTTAAAAACACGCAGTTTAAAGGTAGTAAGTTTTAAATTTTCTTTTAAAATGGAGTAAGTTTTCAAAAGTTTTATATAAAAGGTAGTTTTTGATAATTTACTCTAATAAAATTAACAGTAGTTGTCGCAAAATATTAATAAAATTAATTTGACTAGTTAACTAAGCATTCGTTCCTACAACATATTGCAGACATCCCACTCGCGACTTCTCTTTATACATTTTTTGAATTGTGTTTCACAAGATGTTGATAATGCTTGTGGTTGTTGTGAAAGAACGATCGCGAGGTGTCTTTTGAAGATTTTGAGAAACTCAAATCTACAGAAAAAACCTATATTATGTACTAAGTAACTTGAAAGAGATTTTCCCTAGAAAATAATCTTTCAGAAAACCAACTTTTTTCGCACGCCAATTTTTCCATCATTTAATATGATAATAATATTTAATTGTGTAAAAAAGACTCGTATAATATTAACCATTAAAACAAATGAATAAATTAGAGCTTGGGAGTAGGTTAGTTGTGTGTGATATTTTTAAAATATACTCCATATATAATAAGTATTTCGTATATTTTTCACAAACAAAATATTGTTTGACTTTAGTCTTTAGGTACTCCAAATTTAAGATTAAAAATTCATAATATAACAACTTTTAATTGTTTTTTCTAGGATTCACAATCATTATGTGACAATTTATGAAGAGTTTAATGAGCAGGAAATAGAAGACATGTTGACTGTTGAGCAAAGATTATATTTGATTTTCATTAATTGTGTGTATGTAAACTGAGCAAATGAGTTGAGTACACTAATCTTTGTCCAGTGGATAAAGAAGGTGATCTATACTACAAAAAATGTAAATGACTCTACTTTATATATCAAAACATGCAACAATCCTACATATGATCCTTATTTCTCAGCTTGAGATATGAATAAGTTTTGCATGCTTGCGTTGACTAAAAATTAACAGAAGAGTATAACGATTGAGATAATATAGATATTCCTATACTAGTATAGATTCTGCGCATATATGCGCGGTTTATATAATTTTTTTTTTACTTTTTAATGTATTATTTATAGATTTTTAATATGTACTTGTTATTAATTTTTCATATTACTCCCCTCTGATTTTAATATAAGAAACAAAATTGAACTCGGAAACTAATCAAGAGGATTGAGTAATTGAGTGAAGTCATGAAATGGTATTTTAATGAAAATATTTTTTTTACCACAAAATAATGATTTTAGTTTATGAATTATGACAAATAATTTTATTTTTATTTTGTCAGAGAACTTATAATATCAATTTATAATTTTTTTATACGAATTAAGTTTGTGTTGATAAGTCCATTTTACATATACCTTAACCCCCTATTTTAGCTAGGTTTAGTTGATTATTGCATTTCTATTAATGTATTTGTGAGTTAATTCCGTGTTCTAGGTGATTTTACTCGTATTCGTTGCATTTTGTAGGAAATGAAGCACTTGGTATCTTTTTCCCGTCAAATTAGCATTCACCCAAGTTCACGAGGCTAATGAGACCAAATCCTGATCATGCAAAGGAGTTTCGGGAAACATATGGGCATTTGGGAAAAAATTGGAAAACCCGAGCAAGAGGAAACCAATCTTAGTTGGTGGATATGTAAAGAAATGAACTCCAAGTAATAGCTCAAGCCATAAGCATGCATTGGATGCCAAAGGATGCATAAGATGCCTTAAACACACTTGCATTGGATTTCACATTGTCATTAAGCATGAAGTTAAGACGGAATTAAGACAAACGAGTAAAAAGCCACGACCCCGATCGGGGTGAAAGCCACGACCCCGATCGGGGTGGGGTTTCCCCGATCGGGGTGCCCCTATTTCACCTTATTTCCGTTACTCCCTTTGGTCCTATATAAAGGGTGTTGATTCGGGACCTAAAACACATTTCATATACACTTCTTACACCTCTTTCCACACACTTTCATATATGTTTTAGTCTTAATTTTAGAATAGAATGTAGGTTAGATTTCCTTTTTGTAATTTACATTTCCTTTAGCATTTCAATATTGTATTAAAATTTCCATTCAAGCATTTGTTCTTCAATTCCAAGTTTCATTTCCAATTGTTAAGGTAATTCTATTTCTTGTATTATTCTATTATCTTCCTTTGTCATTTTCCATTTACTAATATTCATGTTTACTTTATCATTTATCATTAGTTTAGTTTTCATTATGCAAAATTAGTTACTTTGTCTATGGATTAAGGGAAGTCATGCACAAATAGTTTTTGCAATTGTTGAATTAGGATGTTATAGTAATCGTCTAAAAGTTTCTATTACATGTTTGCTTTGTTTTGTTAGTCTTTGATAAATGATCATTATCTTAGATTAAATTTGTTAATTCACTTTTATAAGTCGAGAGGTACGAAATTGAATTAGACTAAGCATGTTTTAGTAGACGACCTAGTCATAACGAGAGTTCACTAGGACCCGCTCTATGGTTGACAATAACACCGAGATGTGGTTGTCTTTTAGCCTAAACAATTAACGATATTATCAACTCTTATGCTTAATTTGAGCATTTACATAATTTGCATGTGTGACCCGTCCTCCCTAGACTCTTCCTTTGTTTATCAATCATATAATCAATCGATAACCGACCTAGATAGAATTCACCCCATAACAACTTATATAGCAACTCCCGTCTCCTTGTGTTCGACCCCTATTACTACATTCATTTGTGTTTAGGGTATTTATCTTTGATTAGGTTGCGACATCCTATCATGTGTTAAGTCATTCTCTAATATACAACAACAATAGAACTAATAAAAAAATTTAACCTTTTTGCGAAAAAATAAAAAAATTAAGATTTAACCATTTAAATTTTTAGATTTATGCCAACTTTGTTTTGTTTATTTAATTATTATAATTTAGAATATAGAAAAGATTATAGTGGTTAAAAGGTTTAATTTAATGAAAAAACAATAATTTATTGAAAGAAAGTCTTACATATTTCCTTATTTAAAATGATTCCTTTTGGAGGGAAAAACTTTTGAGAATTTGTCGCTTTTGTCATAATACCCAACTTTTAGGATTGTCGGTTTTGCCACTCTAAAATACACAACTTTTAAGATTGTCGCCTTTTCCACTCCGACTCCTCTACCCTAGATGTATTATTCTAATTCGACTTTTTGTAGTTAAATGATATCAACTCGCTCTAATGTTTACTTTTTTCTGATGTATATTGACATATAATCTAATGTTAATTTTTCGATGTAAAAAGCGTACATATAAGATAAAATACAAAAAACGAACAATCTAATATTGTTAGTTAACTTAATTGATAATCACTATAATATGAGGAGTAAGAATGAATATGACTGTGTAAAAGAACTACTCCAATTACTTTATTTTATATATCAATGTCAACACCAACTGAAACAATCAATAAACTCCATATGCGAGTCTTGTCCACATTGATAAATAAGTAGGGAAATTACAACTTTATGGTTACATCATTCAATGGTGGTTATTGATCCGTAAGTGATTTATCAATTTTGTCGGCCACGACAGTGAAATCAGGAGTCAGAAGAGAGCTTGTAGTAGCTGAGTAGTCAAAAATTTCTGAAACCTCAACTGGCGACCGTCGACAATAACCATATTATCTTCCTTGAAGGTATCCGCGGACAATGTGTACCCGCAGTTCTTTACATCATACGAGACGATTATCATTGTTAATCATATCTTTTTCACGTCTCCGTATTATAGATTATGCTAACACCGCAACGACTATCGGTATATTGTTCCGCAACATAATTTATTTCTTAAGGAAATCTTCGTAAGTTACAAAACTAGAATGACTTTTTAAAATGACGTAATGAAAGATTTTTTTTAGTAATGTTGATAATTTTAGGAGTTGCCATGCTGAAAATATTTATAATGCTTGTGATTGTTGTGAAGAACGTTAGGGGAGATGTTTTTTGAAAATTCCGAGAAGCTCAAACCTACAGGAAAAGACCTACATATGTACTGAGGAATTTGAAAAACTTTTTTCTCTAGAAAATAACCTTCCAAAAAACCAATTTTTTCATACGCCAATTTCCCCGCCATTTAATTTTTTCGAGTTTTTACAATTTTTTATTTATATTTTAATTTTTTAATGTAAAAATCTAAAATTTAATTTATTCCGTATATATTATTTTTGAGGTTATTATAATTTGTTAAGTTTAGTATTTTTATAATGGAGTTCAAACTCTTTCAAATAAAGCCCGTGAACTATAGATTTAAGTTCAAGTAAACACATTATAAAACTCGAGTTCTATTCTATACAACTAGTACAACTGGTTTGTATAGTGAAAAGAAAATTTTCTGTCGTGTTCATTTACTTAACTACCAAGTTTGACAAAGTTTACACAAGCCTTCTTCATAAGTTGCATCATCAATTATATTTACCTAAAAACACTGGAAAAAAATGGCAAATATGTAAGTTTGAATCTGTTAGATAAAAGACAAATGAAGGGAAGAATACTTTATACGGAGTACAATACAAACATATAGTAAAAACGATAAATACGTTGTGAATAATTTTTCATCATTTGATAAAGGTGATCGAAGTTAAGTTACATTTTGAATAAGCCAAAAAGCCTAGAATGCTCAGCCAAAGAATGAAACAGAAAAAAAATGATAAATACCTTCAAGAGCACGAGGAAAGCAAATTGAGGTGTGTTTCAAAACCCAAGTAATTCTAGAGCCCTCAATGACATTTGGCTCAGAAGAAGACGAAGACTTAGAAGAAGGTACTGGTCTCAACGCTTCTTTGATTCGAGAGAGATAAGATCCAGATGTTGAGGTGTTGCTGTTTCTTTGATTAGAGCTCTCCGGTGAAGGGACATGGACTAAAGATGAGATAGAGGTAAAGATAGTGGTTGTGATGGAAGAGAAGACTCAATAGGAGATGGAGGTAGAGATGGTGGTGGTCATGAAAGTGAACGGGGTAAAAGTAGAACAACATCCACTTCCAAAAAGTGTCGCTTAACGGGATTAGATAATGTTCTGGCAGAAAACTTTGTTCTAAGGATTGTGAATAAATTTAGCTCCATGACATAGAAAGAATACAAACGCGAGGGATGCTGAAAAGAGGAGGTATCAGGAAGAAAATATCGATGCAATTCGATACAATAGACTTTTGCGTCGGTTTTCAAATCAATGGCTAAGTGGTAAGAAACAAGATAACTCGAGTTATCAACAATTAGGTCATTTCTAGGAAATCCATAGCAAACTGGACCTACAAAATTACCTTCACCACCAACTACAAATTTACCTTCACCAACAAAGGGTAAATGAGTTTCAGAAAAATTGCTCCATCTATCCGAATCATCGTCATAACAATAAGTAATAGAACATTTTTCATTACCGAGGGACAAAAAGATACTACTCGAATAAGTAGCATACGAGACAACAATATAAGACGAAATACGCCTAGGTCGAGGGTAAGGAAGTTTTGGTAGTGTGTTCAAGATGCATCATTCCCAAGGTGATCAAAGTTAAGTTACATTTTTAATAAGCCAAAAAGCCTAAAATGCTAAGCCAAAGAATGAAATAAGAAGAATGATAAATACTTTCAAGATCATGAGGAAGACAAATTGTGGTGTGCTTCAAAACCCGAGTACTCCTAGAGCCGCCAATGACATTTGGCTGAGGCTGAGAAGAAAACGAAAACCTAGCAGAGAAAACTGACTGAAAAAGAGATGGTGGTTGTGATGGAAGTGAACTGGGTAGAAGTAGAACATCATCCACTTCCAAAAAGTGTCGCTCAATGGGATATGATCTTTTGTCAGCAGAAAACTTTGTTCTAACGATTGTGAACAAATTTAGGTCTATGGCATAGAAAGAATACAAACGAGAGGGATGTTGAAAAGAGGAGGTATCAGGAAGAAAATATCGATGCAATTCGACACAATAGACTTTTGCATCGGTATTCCAGTCAATGGAAAGCCGGTAAGAAACCAGATAACTCGAGTTATCAACAGTTATGTCATTTCTAGGAAAACCATAGCAAACCGGACCTACAGAATTACCTTCACCACCAACTACAAATTTACCTTCCCCGACAAAGGGTAAACGACTTTCGGAAAAATTACTCCATCTATCCGAATCATCGTCATAACAATAAGTAATTGAACATTTTTCATTACCGACTGACAAAAAGATACTACTCGAATAAGTAGCATACGAGACAACAATATAAGACGAAATACGCCTAGGTCGAGGGTGAGAAAGTTTTGGTAGAGTGTTCAAGATGCACCATTCCCAAGGTGAGGAGGAGGTGTCTAAAACCTCACACATGTACTCGGGATCCTCGAAAAACCCTTTAACCCGAGAAAAGGCAAACAACTTACATCCTAATATAATTAGGGTAAGACGCCATTTAAGAAAGTGGATTGGGGACCTTGGTAACGCTTACGATCTTTGAGATCGTAGTAGAATACATCAGCAGTCTCACCCCCAAGAATGAAAATAAAACGATTATTAATCGGCTGAGAGTAAGAACACCCACTAAAAGAGGTAGAGTTATAGGAATCTAACACCTTAAATGAACCTTTCGGTAGTGCGATTTCTACCAAGCATTTTTCTTTAGAAATGGCAAAAATCTTGGTTGTTTCCTCATCTGCAATAAACCAATCAAACAAATTAAGTAATTAATTAACAATAGTAAACTATACAAATTACTTATGAGATTAAATTGAAACAAGAGTAGGGAATTACATTTAGAAATTGACAGTCTCATTGTTTGTTGAGAACTCGGAATCAGAATTGGATTTTCGATCTAGGATTTTTGGGTTTTTCTCTAACACTTTTCTACGACTGTGTATTTTGTGTGTGCGCTCAATTATTTGACGGAAAAATGTTTTTGGGGTTTTTCTCTGACACCTTATATAGATCTTTCGGGAGCGCGATTTCTACCAAACATTTTCCTTAAAAAGCGCAAAAATCTTCGTTTTTTCCTCATGTAATAAACCAATCAAACAAATTAAGTTTGACTAAGCTTATACAAGTCTTCTCCATAAGTTGCATCATCAATTATATTTATCTAAAACCTCTGGAAAAAAATGAGAAACATGTATGGATGAATTTGTGAGATAAAACACAAATAAAGAGAGGCATACTTTATACGGAGTACAATACAAACATATAAAACGTCCAAAACGAGAAATGGTTGCGGCATTAACTATGGAAAATTAAGACACTGCGGCGAATAAACATTCTTTTGACAAATTTGTAAATATGCGCAACTTATAAAAGCGAATATAGCTTATCGGCTAAAGAATCGTGAGGACACGTACCCGGTGTGTTGTTACAAGTCGTGTTCATTTTGCCACGATTTATTAATATTTTCCAACAATTACTGTTAATTTTATTACTATTTTGTTACGATTATTGTTGTTATTGTTGTTTTTCATTTTTTTTTCCCATCTTTTTTCTTACACTTTTTATTATTATTCTTATAAGTAAGATCATAATAAAGAACTTCTAAATAAATTTGACCAATATAACGTTTACACCACCAATCATGTACAAAGCGGCTATATATTAATAGGTGGAAAAAAAACAACAAGGGTTAAATTTATAGTCACGGCGGGTTGAAATCTCACTGATAAGGCTAAAATCGTATCACTTATATCAAAATAATTCTATCTCAGTACTAACAAAATAGCTAGTAGTAAAATAAGTATCGAATCCACAGGGACGCGGTAATATTCAGTGTGCTAATATTTAAAGTGTCTTAAAGTAACCGATTTTCTTGGAGATTTGGTTTGGTTTGTTTGCTAACAACTATACTTGTAATAAAGTAAAGATCGTAAAACAATAATATTAAGAACTCTAGGGAGCGAGTTCACTAGGTCAATTGTCCGGGAGTGTATTTTAATCAATGTAATGTCAAACAAATTATCTAAGGTCACAAGATCGATTAATTCTATTATGTCCTTTAGATTCAATTTATCATGCAATCGCTATAATTAAACTTTACCTATATGATTATCACAGCCTATATTAATTCTAACCCAGTCGGTGAAAGTATTAATTCGCTACACTAATTATCAATTTAGGCCTAAATCAAATAACTAGAATAAGAACAATAATCAAATGGTAATTCATGCGATATTACTAACAATTAAATAATTAAGCCCTTTCTAATCAAGCTAGATTCCCTTTACCCTAGATAAAGGATTTAGTTACTCATGGTAATAAGATTAACAATAATGATTATTTAAGACATAATTAAAGTAATGCAATAAAAACAATAACAATTGAATAACTACTTCGAATAATAGTTAATGAAGAAGGATTAAGTACCGTAAACAAAGGATGAAGAACTAATTAAAGATCCAAAATAATGCTAGCCGACTAATACTTAGAGTTTTAGGAGTTCTGAAAGTAATAAAAGTGTAACCTAATAATTCTTACGAGTTTCAAATATATAATACAAATAAGACGTGTTTTAGGAAATATTGGGAACGTCTCTAACAATGAGGATCCACGATCGAGCCTGCACATACTCAATCGAGTACACACCACTCGATTGAGTACAAGCTAACTCGATCGAGTACACAACCTTCTCAGCTTCTCTTCGTGTAATCTTCGATCATTTCTCATCTTCAATTTTTCTAGTTTACTGTGCCATGTCTCGTGTATTCCGCTATGTCAATTCTGCGGTGCTTAATTTCACCCGTTTTACCTCATAAATGCGTCATTCCTGCATTTAAATACCAAATAGCGGCAGTATCGACATTCTAGTGTAAAAGGCATATAAATGATATATTTAGCACGAAAACCGTATCAAAACCAGCTAAAATGAGTCATAAAAGTATATATAAATATAATTCATCACTCACTCGGACCATCCGTCAATGAGATTTCAGCAAAGAATTTTTTTTCAGAAAAGGCTAAAATTTTATGTTTTCGGGTATCTACAAAAAATAAATATAAAATTAATTAAAAAAAATACTTACGAGATTAATAATTAATTAAAAAAATTGTTGGTGTGGTATGCTATGTGTTTCCTAGAAATGACCACAGAGTTATAAGAGTTGATAACTCGAGCTATCCTGTTTCTTACCACTTAGCCATCGACTAGGAAACTGACACCCAAGTGTATTGATCGTCATCTGATAAGTCCATTTTATATAGACTTTATTTCCTTATTTTGACTCTGATATATATGATTATTTCATTAACCTTAATGATTTTATGAGCTAATATTGTATTCTAGTTGTCTTTGCATGTTTTGTCACATTTTGTAGGAAGTTGAGCTTTTAGAAGCTTATTCCATCACTTGTGCAAGTAACTAGAAGCAATGCTAAGTAAAGAAGCAAACATTAGACCAACCTTGAAATATTACATGGATTTGCATGCATAAAGATATGGATTAAAATGAGAAATGCAAAATAAGGTCTTATGCAAAGTCAAACCCAAGATTTGAAGTCCAACTAAGGTGGAAACTTTGGATGCTTAGTAAAGCTTTGGATGATAATATCACATTTAACCGAATGAATTAAGATGGAATTAGTGGCTCACAATGGACCCCATTGGCATTTAATCAAGAAGTGAAGAGATTTGAACCAAGTTTTTGGATGTTCATTGGATGCTCTTACATGCTCACTAAGCATTTAACCGGAGGATTGAAGTTGAGTTAATAGCTCACTTAGGATTCTTTTGGTAATTAATCAAACAATTAAGAGAAAATATTTGGGATTGACCCCATGTATTTACTCTAATATCACCCCCCATTTCCTATATAAAGGGTGTAAACTTCAACACTTCTTACATATCTTCTACACCACCTTCGTACTCTTATTTTAGTTCTTAGTTTAGTTTAGATTATGTTTCTCTTTATCATATCCTTTATGTTATAAACAATTTCTTTAAGCATTTCAAGTTATATTACAAGTTCATTTACAATTTCCATTTCAAGTATTTGTTCTTCTATATTCCAAGTTATATTTCCATTGTCAAGTTAATTTCATTTGTAGTATTATTTTGTTATTCCTTAGTCATTTACAATTTTACATTACTAGTTAATATGTTTATCCTTATCTTTTCATATGTCATTAGATTAGTTTTCATTATGCATAAGTAATTCAATTGTCTAGGGAATAAGGGAAACCATGCATAAGTAGTTCTTGCAAATATTGAACTAGGATGTTATAATATCGCTTCATTGTTCCTTCTACATGTTTGCATTGTTTTGTTAGTCTTTGATATTTGATCACTATCTTAGATTAAATTTGTTAATTCGTTCTATAAGTCGAGAGACACGGAATCGGATTAGACTAAGCATGTTTAGCAGGACGACCTAGTCATAAACGAGAGTTTATCTAGGTCCCGGTCTATGGTTGACACTAATATCGAGAGGTGGGTGTCTCTAAGTCTAAACAATTAACAATTCATCAACTTATATGTTTAATTTGAGCATTTACATAATTTGCATGTGTGACCCCACCTCCCTGGACTATTTCTTTATCATTATTGTTTTCTTCCATTATCCAACCAACCAATCACACGATAACCGACCTTGATAAAATTCATTACATAACAAAAAAACTACCGTCTCTCTGTGGATTCGACCCTACGTACTACATTCATTTGTGTCTAGGGAATTTATTTTTGCATAGGTGTGCGGTAGCCTATCACCATCACTATGAAGGTCCCCAATCAAATTTCTTAAATGACATCCTAACTTAATTCTTTTAGAATCTAAATTGTTTGACTTTTTCCGTTTTAAAGTGATTTCACCCAAGGATTTCGAGCCCATATGCAAGTTTTTAGATACCGTTTCCACATCATTGGAATGATGTTTTTTGAACACTTTACCAATCTTCCCTATCCTCGACCTAGGGTCATTGCGTCCTATATTGTAGTGTCATATGTTACTCGTTCGAGTAGTATGTTTTTATTCCTTGGTAATGAAAAAGGCTCTGTTACTTATTGTTAGGACGATGATTCGGAAAGATGGAGTAATTTCTCCGAAACACGTTTACCCTTACTTGGTGAAATTAAAATTGTTGGTTCAGTTTCCTATGCATCTCCTAGGAATGACCATAGAGTAATAAGATTTGGTAACTCGAGCTATCTTGTTTCTTACCACTCAGCCATTGACTCAAAAACTGACGCTAAAACCTATTGTGTCGAGTTGGGTCGATATTTTCTTCCTTCTAGCTCCCCTTGTCGGCATCACTCGCGTTTGTATTTTTTTTTTTTTGTGCCATGGACCTAAAGTTGTTCACAATACTTAGAACAAAGTTTTCTGTTATAACATCATCTAATTCCGTTAAGCGACACTTTTTGGTAATGAATGTAATTCAATCTTTACTTCGTCCAGATTCACTTCCATCACCACCACCATTTCTACCTCTATCTCCTCTCGAGTCTGAGAGCTCTAGTCATTGTCTTAAAAGAAACAGTCACTGCTCAATATCTGAATCTTATTTCTCCTGAATCAAAAAAACGCTGAGACCAGTACGTTATTTTAAGTCTTCTTTTGGGCCTTATGTCATTAAGGACTCTACGACTACTCGGATTTTTAAGCACACCTCAATTTGCCTCCTCATGCTTTGAAGGTGTTTATTATTTTTTCTATTTTATTATTTGACTAAGCATTCTCGAGTTTTTGCTTATTTAAAATGAGTAATCAAACTAATTTAACTTCGATTACCTTTATCAAATGATGAAAAATCATTCGCCAACATATTTATCGTTTTTCACTATATGTTTGAATTGTACTCCGTGTAAAGTATGTTTCCTTTATTTGTCTTTTATCTCACAGATTCAACCTTACATGTTTCTCATTTTTTTCCAGAGGTTTTAGGCAAATATAATTGATGATGCAACTTATATAGTATATGTTTGAATTGTACTCCGTGTAAAGTATGTTTCCTTTATTTGTCTTTTATCTCACAGATTAAACCTTACATATTTCTCTTTTTTTTCCAGAGGTTTTAGGCAAATATAATTGATGATGCAACTTATAGAGAAGTCTTGTGTAAACTTTGTCAAACTTTGGAGGTAAGTAAATGAACACGGCAAAATTTGTCCTTTTCATTGACTTAAGTATGACTTGACCCTACAAATATTGAATTCTTAGCGGAAAAAGAGTTTACTTTTAATTACTGGGCCCTACAATTTTAGAAAATGATAATCTCTTTCCTCCTCAATTTAGGGAGTCGATCAAAACTCTTAAAAATAGTTCTTTTTAATAAATAAGAGATGTCATATCACGTGGTAATATCTTTTATGCGCACTCAAATATTAATTAAGCATGGAACAATCTCAAATACTTATTGGTTAACGAAACCAAATGTTTTAGATAATTTTGTTCTACGGAGTTTGAAATCATTTAGGCCAATGGCAAAAAAAATGCAAATACCATAAAGAAGTGAATATCTAGCTAGACAACTAAACACAGTACACTTTGGCGTCGGTTTCGCAGACGATGGCCAGGCTGTAAGATTCTAAATAGCCGGAGATATCAATTTTGTAGTCAATTTTAGAAAACGCAAAACAAACTACACCAACAAATTTATAAACATAATATATCATAATATATTTCCACGATCGAATTACTTGATTTTATTGTAATAATAACATTGTTTTATCTTACTATTACTATATCAAATGTATTATTATTGCTTTTAATTTTTTTATGTGCACTGTAATTTTTTTTTCAAAACCTAGCCCTAATGCACAATACAATGAGAAAAAAAAATCAAAATCTTTTTAAGTGAAAGAATGTTTTTTTTTTCAATGAATGAAAAAATTCATTAGGTGTACCGGAAATGTACGTATTTATTTCGTCACTTTTACATATTTAATGCAATAAAAATGTTTTTCATTTTAGTTAAAGAAAAACATTCATTAAGTGCAATCACGCACTAATGTACAATTCAGTGAGAAAGAAATTTCTCATTTGGTTAAGAGATAACTTGAAAAACCCAAGTACAAGAAACTTCGGAGAGATATTGAACCAAGTTTGTTACACCTTGTGTTTTAATTGATAAACAATATTTATGTTAATGATATGATAAATAATTGTCAAAAAAATCTAGAAAATTTGCATAAAATAAACTTTTAAAAGAGACGGATTGGTGAATTTTGGGTATTTTGAGAGATTTTCATTAAATTTAGGGGTACTAGTAATGTTTGTAAAAATCGAGGGGTACTACCTAAACTACGAAAAAACGTGAAGGTACTATGTAGAAAAGCACAAAAATGTTTTTACAATGAAATATGTAGAAAGAGTCATGGTTTATAGTGGTAATGAGTACTTTTATCTCTAAAAACTTAATAAGCCTATTAGATATGTCAAGAATTTATAAATCTTATTCGATGAATCATTATATGAAACTAGTATAGAACCGGTCCAATATATGCACGGTATTTATAGAGTGTTACTTATTAATATACTATTTATAGATTTTAAATTCACAATTCATTATTTTTTTAACGTTCTAATCGTTATATTTTCATTTGAGGAAAAAAATAATTAAAAGAGAAAAATTGATCAAGAACTTGAGTAACACCGTGAATAATGCAATTTATTGAAATTATTTTTTTTACACAAAAATAATGATATTATTTTATAATTATTTTAATAGCATATATTTTAGCTACGATTTATCTTATAAAGTTAACGGATTTTTTATCACAAAAAACTTCGTGACAAATTTTTTGCATCCCAAATAGGAAAGTATAGAGGGGATTATATCAGAATAAAAAAGTATATAGGGGATTATCTAAATAGGGAATCTGTTTTAGGCAGAAAAAATTGGAGTCTTTCTTGTTCTTTTAGTATATATATAGGAGATTATAAATCGCAATGCCTGTAGTTTTTTCAGTGTACTTGAGGGAAGCCATTTTATCTGAAGTATATTACTACAGAATCGTAGAGTAATTACCAATGAAGAGGACAAAAAGGTAAAAAAATGTGAGATAAGAACTAACATGTATGATAATGTATAATACACAAAAAGAAAATTCATATGAAAAAAAACATGAAGGAATGAAACAAAATAAATAAGGTTTTTCGACGTGGTATTTCTGTGTTTTTTCGAATTCTACGTGGTACCCTTAGGTTTTTGAAAACATAGGTGATACCCCTAAACGTAGTAAAATGTTCTTAAAATACTTAAACTACTTAAAATCAAGTTTTAAAAAATTAAAATTTGTAAAGAAATTATGTTTATGATTGAGTAAACGATATTTAGGTTAATGGCATGACCAATTGTTGCAAAAATAATATTGAAAAATGCATAAACTAAACATTTAAAAGAGGCAGATTACAACCGTTTGAGTATTTTAAGATGTTTTCATTAAGTTGAGGGGTACCACTGATATTTTTGAAAAGTGAGGGATACCATATAGATTATTTCGAAGAAATAAAAGGGTAACATGTAGAAAAACCCAAATAAATATGAGGGAATACAACATATTGTTGATATCCGTATCTTTCATGATCTTTGTATTTATATCTCCCAACCAACACCCAATGATGATCGGACGCAAATATGTGTGAGAGGTTCAAAAATCAACTAGGAGCCGAGGTTCATGGAGATCGGTTCAAATCGATAATCAGATTAAATAAGTGGTTTTCAGTGGTTTTAAATGGTTTTTTATTAATTAAATTTGATTTAGAGTATTTTCTTTGAATCTACTTTTGAAAAATCATTTTTATATTTCAAAATGACCATTTTGTCCAATAATTGTGTTTTTATTTGGTTTATTTCGAAATATCCAGTTTTGTAGAAGTTGTTCATTTCCTCGATTCTCGTAATTGTTTATGCGTGAAATCGAGCTCGAATTTAACCCGACTATTCAATAACCCAACCCAAATCCATGCCTAAGCCCAGTCATTTCGACCCAAACAAAAGCCAACCTAAACATCCCCCCTCCTCGCATAACCCAGCTCTGACCCGTCTACTTCGTTGACCAATCGACCCGCTTTCCAATGCCCGAACCCGACAAACCAAGGTCCTAGATCCTTATCCGCATTTCCACCCTGGTCCCCAAGCAAACAATATCCTCAAAATCCCTCCTTATCTACCGAAAATAAGGCTTCCAAAACATTCCCTCACACTTTCCTAAAACCGATTGCGAACTACAACCAGCCACCCTTCACACCACCTTCGACCCCACTTAAGGCCATCAATATTCATAAACACAACCACCCATGGACTCTACCTAGTGTAGGCTTCAATATCCACCCAACCACCGTCCCCATTTTGTCTCCTAGTTTCCCTCGAAACCCACCCTCGTCACACGGTTTACATCCTGTTTTCCAGGTTTCATCAGCGCCTGACCGGCCACCTTCCAAGGCCAATCGACCACCACTATTACGCCATATAACAACCACACAAAGCTTGGTTCCCTACCTTGCAACACCATGTAGCCATCCATCAGAAGTTTAAGTCAAAGTTGCGTCTTTAAGCCTTCGAAAAGTTACTGTGAACTAATATCATGACTCCTATTTATATTCCATCCGCTAAATTCGAAATCAATTTGTTGGAGCTAGTGCCTTACTGTATCTTATATCATCGATGGGTTATGTGCGAAATTACAATGGGGTTGAGGTTCATGACACGGAATATAAGATGGTTCCGAGTTGAGTTCTGATTTTCAGATGATGAAGGAGTCGCTGATCTGTGTCCACAATCCATAATTATCCGCTTTGGGCCAAGCCCTCACCGATTTACTATTGGGCTCCTCCCCAAAAGGCCTCGTACTATTATATTCTCTAGACACTTATAAAGATGATCTTCCATCTTTATTCTACCGATGTGGGACATGGGTTTGCACCCTAACAGGAGTCGTGGAGGTGGAGCTAAACCTAGTGAAAGAAGTTGAACAACATCGACTTCCAAGAATTATTGTTTGCAGAATTGTTTTGCTTTTGTGAGTGAGTGTAGAAGCATTTGAGGATGAAGCAAAAAAGGAACGCAAAAAAAAAAAAAGGCGATACCTCAAAGGGAGATAGAGAGTGAATATTTAGCCAACCCTTGACAATCAAGAAACTTTGGGGTCGATACTTTTCAATCGACAACCAACTTATAACTGGCTAAATAGTTAATATTATCAGTTAAGTTGTCAGGTTTAGGAAATGTCATCGACAGATTTACCTTGGGCATAAAACCGTAATGGCATTTCAGAGAAATGACTCAATCCCTCATTTGAATCATTATAGCACACCGCGAATCACATAACAAAGTGTCGTTCAAATGAGTTGCATAAGAAATAACAAAGTAACAGAGAATGGAGGATTTGGACAAGATTCCAAAGGGCACCATACTAATGATATAGAAGCGGTATCTAACACATTGTAAATAAATCGATGGTCAATGGGTGGAGAAAACGAACAACCGGGAATAAAAAATAGTCATGTTTGATTAAAATACGACTTAAACTTGACGAAAATGACATTTCTAACAAATAGTGTTCTTTAGAAAGCCCTAAAATCTTGTCAATTTTGGTATCTACAAAATAAATAGATAATACAAATTAAATAAAAGTACGAAATTAAAATTGATTACGAGATTGTAGCAGCAGTAGCTATGAGAATTACCTTTAGAAGATGCCATTGTTAAGGAACGGTTCAAGAGTTTAGGAGAGCGAGCACATTAGTGTGGATTATCGAAGTTTTTCTCTTATTTTTTGATCATCGTGATTTTTTTTTCTTATTGTTCGCGTGCTTTTGAAAATGGTAGAAATTCTAAGACGAGTTGAGTATATCGTCTTAAGTTAAGACGAGTTAAATAGTAGACAAAAGTATAATGTATAAGAAAAACAAAAAGATTTTATCATATCGATATGACTATCTCTATCTTCTGATTACGCAGCTACTATAGTTAGCTTATCCGTCAAATTCACAATGTTTGCATAAAATTGTTACCATTTAGGAATGCAAATATTTCTTACAACATCATTTACATTCGTATTTGATAGTGAATTGTACGCAAAGGTTCGATAATCACATTCATCATATTCTGTAACTAAACAATATTACAATACAAGAATGCAAAAATCCTTGGTTAAAGCATCCGGTGTTACTCCGACATTTTGTGAAATATATAGAGTTCCAGGCTGGGCATCACGGACAGTCGGACATCACAGTTTCAATTTCACCTTCACCTGCCCTGCAAGTTTCAAAGACAGTTTATTAGAAGCTGAAAAACACTGATGAACGAACAAATGTTCACTTATATTCACTAGAATTTGATAGTACTCCACATGTTAGGGTGCCGCCTAATGCACTATACATCATTGTTAAGTCAATGAATATGAAAATGTGTTTGTCAGGTTCATTTACTTACCTCCTGAGTTTGACAAAGCTTACACAAGACTTCTCCATAAGTTGGATCATCAATTAAATTTGCCTAAAAACACTGGAAAAAAAAAAGAGAAACATGTAAGTTTGAATCTGTTAGATAAAAGACAAATGAAGGTGATCGAAGTTAAGTTACATAGTTCATGAGCTAAACTAACACTTAAATGCTAAGCCAAAGAATGAAATAGGAAGAATGATAAATACCTTCAAGATCACGAGGAAGACAAATTGTGGCGTGCTTCAAAACCCGAGTACTCCTAGAGTCGCCAATGACATTTGGCTGAGGCTGAGAAGAAAACGAAAACCTAGAAGAGGAAACTGGATGAAGAAGAGATGGTGGTTGTGATGGAAGTGAACTGGGTAGAAGTAGAACATCATCCACTTCCAAAAAGTGTCGCTTAATGGGATATGATCTTTTGTCAGCAGAAAACTTTGTTCTAACGATTGTGAACAAATTTAGCTCTATGGCATAGAAAGAATACAAACGAGAGGAATGCTGAAAAGAGGAGGTATCAGGAAGAAAATATCGATGCAATTCGACACAATAGACTTTTGCATCGGTATTCCAGTCAATGGAAAGGCGGTAAGAAACCAGATAACTCGAGTTATCACCAGTTAGGTCATTTCTAGGAAAACCATAGCAAACCGGACCTACATAATTACCTTCACCACCAACTACAAATTTACCTTCACCAATAAAGGGTAAACGAGTTTCGGAAAAATTACTCCATCTATCCAAATCATCGTCATAACAATAAGTAATAGAACATTTTTCATTACCAAGGGACAAAAAGATACTACTCGAATAAGTAGCATACGAGACAACAATATAAGACGAAATACGCCTAGGTCGAGGGCAAGGAAGTTTTGGTAGACCCGAGAAAAGGCAAACAACTTTGTCAAGAAACCATCTCAACCAAAAGCTTAAGCTGATGGTTGAAGTTCCTTGATTCGTCTTATATTCTAACAAACTTACATCCTAAGATAATTAGAGTAGGACGCCATTTAAGAAAGTGGATGGGGATCTGGGTAACGCTTACGATCTTTAAGATCGTGGTAGAATACATCAGCAGTCTCACCCCCAAGCATGAAAATATAACGATTATTAATCGACTGGGAAAAAGAACAACCACTAACAGAGTCACCGTCACCGTCATGGGAGTCTAACACCTTAAATGGACCTTTCGGAAGTGCGATTTCTACCAAACATTTTTCTTTAGAAAGCGCAAAAATCTTCGTTTTTTCCTCATCTGCAATAAACCAATCAAATAAATTAAGTAATTAATTAACAATAGTAAACTACTCAAATTACTTATGAGATTAAATTGAAGCAAGAGTAGGGAATTACGTTTAGAAATTGACAGTCCCATTGTTTGTTGAGAACTCGGAATCGGAATTGGATTTTCGATCTAGGGTTTTTGGGGTTTTTTTCTGACACTTTTCTACGACTGTGTATTTTGTGTGTGCGCTCAATTATTTGACGGAAAAAGGTAATTTGTATGCTGCTTCTAATATGAGGAGAAAAAAATATTGGTGAAATCTCAGCGCAAGTTGTCCATATTTTTTATCCTGGACAAAAACAAAATGTTCTCATGAGTTCCATACAAAATAACAGGGTAACGAAGATTTGGACGAATTTTCAAGCGATGCCATTCTAATTCGAATGGTTCAAAACAGTATCTAACACCTCACATATGTGATTAGAATCAAATACATAAGCAGAAAAGGCGAACAATTTTGATCCTAAAACAATTAGTGCGGATTTCCATTGAGGAGAAAACGAATAAATGCGATTGTATTGGTCTACACCACTAACCATATAAACTAACGATTATCAATGGGTGGGGAAAACGAACAGCTGCGATTAAGTAAATATTTATGTCTAACAAATAGTGTTCTTAATTAAGAAAAGACTAAAATCTTGTCAAATAAATAAATAAATAAATAAAACAAATTACGAGTAATTAAAAGTAGGAAATTAAATTAAAATAAGGAAAAATTACAATTTACCACCTATTATATTTCATTCTTTACAATTTATCACCTATTATGTTCTACTTTACAAATAACCACCTAACTTTCATGTTACTCCCCACCATTCTCACCTATTTTATATTCTAGTGACGGTTTTGTGTAATTATTAACTCGATTTTATTTTATCGTCTTACATAAATTTGCATTGACCAACATACCCTTACTCCTTACACTAATTACCCCCATATCGTGTCTTCAACTCAAACCCCCAATTTTCCCCAGAAATCATGCAATTCCGCATAATCTGACTCCTTCACTATCAATCCACCACATAAATCACCAACCTTCCCTCATGACAACATCCAGCTCACCACACAAAACACCATCTACCTCCCTTTCCACCTCCTTAATCGCCACTGTGAGCCTCCGGTCCACCACCTGCACTCCGTCCTGACCAACATACCTCAACCGACATCGACACCAACACCAACACGAAACACCTCCTTTAATTCCGCAACCCCACTACCCTCGTCCTCCGATCCGTTTCACCATTCTTTGCTCCGACCACAGCAACAATCCACCAAGATTCCAGAACCGGCGCCGAGTTTCCGCTGCTACACCCATGCACCCCTAGAATTCTTCGTCAATTACATGCCCAAATCATTGTTTCTGGTACAACCAACAATGTTTATATTTCCAATTGTTTGATGAAGGATTATACTTCTTTCGGTTTAATCTCCGATACCCATAAAGTATTTGATCAAATTCAAGATAAAAATGTAGTTTCTTGGACGATTTTGATTTCTGGGTTCACAAACATTTTTATGAAGCTGTAAATTGTTTTTCGGAAATGTTGGTAAGTGGAGTAGAACCCAATAAGGAAGATTGCCCAGGAACGGAGCTCAAGTGTGGCTCAATTGTAACGAATAGAAAACCCCAATTGAAGAATCAAATCACCCAGAAAGATTGCAAAAGAGAATACAATGGGGAAGAACATGAACACATAACCCTAATTGGAGACTGGTTCGAAAAATAAAATAAAGGAGGAAACGAACTTGAATGAAGTCGAGTCTGGGGAAGAACACTAATTGAAACACGATTCCTGGGGAAGAATAGGAGTTCGGGATGAAGACAGCGCTTGCGGGGTGTAAGGGTATATTGGTCAATGCAAATTAACGTAAGACAGTAATACGAAGTTGAGTCAATAATTACACAAAACCGTCACTTGAATGTAAAATAAGTGAGAATGGTGAGGATGAACATGAAACTTAGGTGGTTATTTGTAAAGTATAACATAATAGGTGGTAAATTGTAAAGAATAGAATATAATAGGTGGTAAATTATAATTTTTCCTTAAAATAACTTAAGAGATTGTAGCAAGCAGTAGTAGGATGGGATTTACCTTTAGAAGTTGATGATGATGCAATCTTTATTAGTTTGCGGAGGGTTAAGGCAAAGGAGTTCATTCCCGGAGATTAATGTTAAATAAAGCCTATTGAGTTGTATTTAAGCATATAATATATTCCATATTTGATATGCATATATTAAGAATTTTTTTACTCATTTAATTCCTTAAATAAATCACACTTTTTTTTCTTACCATATTGCGCGCTTTAGTAAGGGTAAGATTGTAATTTCGGTCGTCATATAATAAACCCTCACCATCGTATACCTCATCTTAATATTTTTTTTTTGTTGTTGAAAGATCCCTCCGAAGCAATTTGAATCTCCTTCCAGAGTCTCGAAGGCAATTTAATGGGTTGACCCCTCCCAAGTTTGGTTTTTTCATTCGCAAGAGTCCGGAATCGAACCCCTGACCACTCGTTTAAGAGATGAGAGCCCTTAGCACTCACACCAGCCAACTTTGGTATACCTCATCTTAATTTGAAGCAACACAAAAATTACCTTTCCTTGAATAATTGAGCACACGACAAACAATGGCATTGTCAATTTCTAAAGGTAATTCCCTACTGCTGACTCGTAAGGTAATTTTAATTAATTATAATTAATTTGTTTTTATTTATTTATTTATTTGCAGACAAGCAAAAGCGTAAGATTTTATTCCTTTCGGATGATAACTTGTTTTTAAAAGTCAAGTTACCGTGTGGTCCAAGTAAAACGTTATTCTTATGACCATAGGTTAAACCCAGGTTGTTCCTTTTCACCACCAATTCAGAATCGGTTTGTTTACCTTGTTGGTGGTCACTCTTTAGATGTCTATTATTATGATCTTGCTGTTGGTGATGGTGTTTTACACCGGGGCCCGCCCCTCGGCTTTGAAACATGGGAACCTATCTTATTTTTTTTAGGATCTAAGTTGTTTGCTTTTTCTCCTGTTGGTGATTTTTCCAAACCCATAGCTCAGTTTTTAGATACCGCTTCCAACTCATTAGAATGGTGCCCTTTGCAAACTTCTCCGGTACTTCCCTACCGTTACTCTGTTGCAGCGTATGCCACTAAATCAAATGATTTGTTTTTATCGTTGGGTAGTGAGAAGAACTCATTTGCCCATTGTTACAACGATTCTGAACAAAAATGGAGTAATTTTTCCGAAACATGTTTGCCCTTTTCTCGGCAAGGTAAATTTGTTGGTTCCGTTTGTTTTGGTTTTCCTAGAGTCTGCGGTAAAACTGAATACTCTGAATTTTTAGTTGCTTACCACTTAACCATCGACTGGAAAACCAATGCCAAAGTCTATTGTGTTGAGATGTATAGATATTCACTTCTTTGTAACTCCCCATACCAATACACTCCCTCATATTTGTATGATTTTTTTTCCTAAGGCTCTAAATAGTTTCTTAATCGTTCGAGCAACCAAATGGCGTCCAACATATAATTCCGTTAAGAAACACAATTTGGAAATCATTTTTGTTCGACTTTTACACCATCAACGTGCAACAAACATGCACCTAGGTTTAGACTCAGTTTCACCGCCACCACCAGCACTACCACCTCCTCTACCTTTGCCGTCTCCATTCGAACAAGAGTTTCCATTTCAACAAGAGTCTCCGGAATCTAAGCCCTTTTCCACTCTGGTTGTGAAGCACAAGTCAATTCCTCTTTCCAATGCTCTAAGAGGTATTTATTGTTTTTCACTACTCTTAATATGTTTGTCTTGTACTCCTTCCGTCCCGGTCAATTGTTGTCCTTTGGTTTTGGGACAAAGACCAAGGATAGACAAGTGGCGCAAATTAAGTGTGAATGATCAAATTGCTCATCAAGTTCATTCTTAAAATAGAAATGACAATAATTAACTGAGACACCCCAAAATGGAAAAAGACAACAAATGGACGGGACCGAGGGAGTACTTCGTATAGAGTATGCCTCATTTGTCTTTATCTTATAGATACAAACTTACATGTTTCTCATTTTTTTCAGTAATTATAGGTGAGTTACATCAATGATGCAACTTAATCTTGGGTAAGCTTTGTCGAACTTGGGAGGTAAGTAAATGAACACGATTAAATTTTCCTTTTTATTGGCATCAGTATGATATATAGTGCATTAGGCGGCACTCTTGATATGTGGAGAACTAACTTCTTTCAAACTTGCAGGTCAGGTGAAGGTGACGAAAGAACTGTGGTGTCCGATTGCCCATGATGAATGGCCTCTCTAGTTGCTCTTTTGCGATCATGTTTTTAACGAATGATTTTAGAATTCTTGTGGTGTATTGGTTAGTTACAAAATATTGTGTATTGGTTGCTAATTAGCAACTAATTTATGAATAGTTGCAACGGTTGGTCGCTAAATGGCTTTTTCCTTGTAGTGCACCATCCTCTGTATCTCTTTTCCATCAAGTTGAAGACGAGTTTGTAGTTCTTGAGTCTGATATCACTGAGGGCTCTAGTCAAGTTTTGGAGCACACTTCGATTCTACTTCCTCATGCTCTTCAAGGTATTTATTTGCTCGCTTTTTCGATTTCATTCTTTGGCTTAGCATTCTATGCTTCAAGTAACATCAAAATGTTGTGTCAAACATTTACTGATAAAAGTCATAACTAAAACCGTCACTTGCTAATAATAAACTGAAGGTAACTTTTTATTAGGAAATGTTCATATTTATCCGTCATAATTTCATATGGATATCACCCGTCTAAAATGAGAATTTGCATTGTGGGAAAAATTATCGACTACTTATGAGTATATTATTCGCTATTTCGTATACCTTTGTGTTGTATGTTGTATGCTTCATTTCATTGTCGTTATCTTACTGATAAAACGTACATGTTTCTAATTTTTTCAGTGATTTTAAGTGATTATTACCAATGATGCAGCTTATGGACAAATCCTGAATAACTTGCTTGGTTTTGATTGCTTTCGTGAACTAAGCTTTGAGGGTGGTGGCCCACTCTTTGAACCTGGGCCCCATTCATTGTGAGTAGTACTACTAGAAACATCCCCCCATCCATTTGTAGTGTCTGCCGGGATGCTTGGTTGTGGTGCCTTTACACCACCAAAATTGAAAGTTGGGAGAGGCTCAATTTGTAGAAATTACCACAGCTAGGGATGTCATTGGGGTGGGGCGGTGGTGGATATAGGCTCCCCCGTACCCGTACCCACCAAGAAAAACTCATACCCATTCCCGTCCCGCCACCCGTGGCGGGTACAAGTTTCCAAAACCATCTCCGCCCCAACGGGTGGAAATATAAAACCGTACTCGTCCCGCTTCCCCATACCAGATGAATTAATTTCCAAGGGTTCTGACTATTAATGTTATAGGTCTGCATGTCTATAAAAACAATTTGATCACCAGAATCAGATCGATGACAATTAAATCAAAATCTGTACAGTCTAAATAAAAAGGAAAGCACACACAATTACAAAACCAATCTCTCAGTGTAGAACAACAATCCACAATATTCGTAGTGGTTGAGCTAGAATTTGAACTTACAACCTAAATCAATAATTTTAGGGTCTGAACCAGTAATGCAGTTTAGTTAATTAACCAGGAGAAAAATTCGGAAATTTTAGCTAAAACTTTCAAATTATCCATTACTCGGCGGAGCAAGAACCCGACTCACCCTCGCTTTGCCACTGATTACCGAGCACATCTATTCTAACGACATAACACGTTGATGCGAAACTTGATTAGTCAAGTGAAAACAGAGAATTGGTTAGTTTCAGTTGCTATGATAGCAACTTCATTGTCACACTATCCGTAATTCACTCAATAATTCAGTATAAAAGAGTTGCCTTTTGTAAATTCACAAGTTTTCATCAAATAACCGTCTCAATCACTTGTGTAACTTTGATTTAGGTTTCTGTCGATTCTTGTTACGGTCCTGTCCCAGTCCCGGATTTTTGTCGGTTCTTGTTACGGTCGCTAGACTCACCAGTCACCAATACCATGGGTGATAATGGTACTTGTCCACAACATTGTTATTTACCAAGTTCTTTTCTAATCCTGGTCGTGTTGCATCTGCAAGGAAATGTACGTAAATTGTGCCAGTATTCCCACTTTTGGTTTAATAATGGTTTACCATGCATGATAGATTGATAGTACAAGAAGAAATTATTGCTATTGCAAGTGAGTTGACATCTTCTCTGTCTCTCAAAACTTGAATTAACCATATACTATAACAGAATCTATCGTCTGTAACTTCAGCAACCTGATAATTTTTGACATGTTCCTCCTCCTTACGACAAAAGATATTTTAGACTGGTAGGTCTGAAACCAACTCTGACTCAATTCTACGGAGTACTTTGTTGATCACACTGTTTGGAATAGGAGAATGAAGATCAAAATTGTTGATGGATTTCATTATCATCAATCCAACTCATAAAACCAGTAATAATGAACGCAAGAAACAGCTAGCATACTTCGATTGTGAAACCGGTTCCATTCTAGCATGCTTGGCTAAACTTCATTCATGGAAATTCTACTGATGACTTGAGAAATAATACGTGTGCGCTATTAACGAGCTTTAACACATTTTTCACGATAATCCGAGTTTCGGCGAATGCTGGTTTGTGGCACACCGGCATTCCCAAATGTTTTCTTTTGGTGCTCAAATTTTGCGTGGCCGCTTTATCTGACCCGAGGAACTTTCTATGTGATTTCCGGAGAATTTTATTCCGGGACCCCGGAATCCCGAAAAACCGTGTATTATACACTTCAATTTCAGCCGTTCGGAAGGTCGTACCGGAACCTGTTTCTTTTTCTCCATGTTATTCAATCACGCGTCCGAGCTCATTTCAGGAACCAACCTGTTCGATTTAAGGAATCAAACTGTTCGATTTCAGCCTCAAATAACGAGTTTTAACACATTTTTCACGATAATCCGAGTTTCGGCGAATACTGGTATGTGGCAAAACGGCACCCCCAAATGTCTTCCGTTAGTGCTCAAATTTTGCGTGGCCACTTTATCTGACCCGAGTAACTTTTTATGTGATTTCCGGAGAATTTTATTCCGGGACCCCGGAATCCCGAAAAACCGTGTATTATACAATTCAATTTCAACCGTTCGGAAGGTCGTCGGAACCTGTTTCTTTTTCTCCCTGTTTTTAAATCACGCGTCCGAGCTCATTTCAGGAATCAACCTGTTCGATTTCAGGAATCAACCTATTCGATTTCAGCCTCAAATAACGAGTTTTTAACACATTTTTCACGATAATCCGAGTTTCGGCGAATACTGGTATGTGGCAAAACGGCACCCCCAAATGTCTTCCGTTAGTGCTCAAATTTTGCGTGGCCACTTTATCTGACCCGAGTAACTTTTTATGTGATTTCCGGAGAATTTTATTCCGGGACCCCGGAATCCCGAAAAACCGTGTATTATACAATTCAATTTCAACCGTTCGGAAGGTCGTACCGGAACCTGTTTCTTTTTCTCCCTGTTTTTAAATCACGCGTCCGAGCTCATTTCAGGAATCAACCTGTTCGATTTCAGAAATCAACCTATTCGATTTCAGCCTCAAATAACGAGTTTTTAACACATTTTTCACGATAATCCGAGTTTCGGCGAATGCTGGTTTGTGGCACACCGGCATCCCCAAATGTCTTCTGTTGGTACTCAAACTTTGCGTGACCGCTTTATCTGACCTGAAGAACTTTCTATCTGATTTCCGGAGAATTTTATTCCGGGACCCCGGAATCCCGAAAAACCGTGTATTATGCACTTCAATTTCAGCCGTTCGGAAGGTCGTACCGGAACCTGTTTCTTTTTCTCCCTGTTTTTCAATCACGCGTCCGAGCTCATTTCAGGAACCAACCTGTTCGATTTAAGGAATCAAACTGTTCGATTTCAGCCTCAAATAACGAGCTTTAACACATTTTTCATGATAATCCGAGTTTCGGCGAATACTGGTTTGTGGCACACCGACACCCCCAAATGTCTTCCGTTAGTGCTCAAATTTTGCGTGGCCGCTTTATCTGACCCGAGTAACTTTGTATGTGATTTCCGGAGAATTTTATTCCGGGACTCCGGAATCCCGAAAAACCGTGTATTATAACACTTCAATTTCAGCCGTTCGGAAGGTCGTACCGGAACCTGTTTCTTTTTCTCCCTGTTTTTAAATCACGCGTCCGAGCTCATTTCAGGAATCAACCTGTTCGATTTCAGGAATCAACCTGTTCGATTTCAGCCTCAAATAACAAGTTTTTAACACATTTTTCACGATAATCCGAGTTTCGGCGAATGCTGGTTTCTGGCACACCGGCATCCCCAAATGTCTTCTGTTGGTGCTCAAACTTTGCGTGGACGGTTTATCTGACCCGAGGAACTTTCTATCTGATTTCCGGAGAATTTTATTCCGGGACCCCGGAATCCCGAAAAACCGTGTATTATAATTTATACACTTCAATTTCAGCCGTTCGGAAGGTCGTACCGGAACCTGTTTCTTTTTCTCTCTGTTTTTCAATCACGCGTCCGAGCTCATTTCAGGAACCAACCTGTTCGATTTAAGGAATCAAACTGTTCGATTTCAGCCTCAAATAACGAGCTTTAACACATTTTTCATGATAATCCGAGTTTCGGCGAATACTGGTTTGTGGCACACCGAAACCATTTGTCTTCCGTTAGTGCTCAAATTTTGCGTGGCCGCTTTATCTGACCCGAGTAACTTTGTATGTGATTTCCGGAGAATTTTATTCCGGGACCCCGGAATCCTGAAAAACCGTGTATTATACACTTCAATTTCAGCCGTTCGGAAGGTCGTACCGGAACCTGTTTATTTTTCTCCCTGTTTTTCAATCACGCGTCCGAGCTCATTTCAGGAATAAACCTGTTCGAGTTCAGGAATCAACCTGTTCGATTTCGGCCTCAACTAACGAGCTTTAACACATTTTTCACGATAATCCCAGTTTCGGCGAATGCTGGTTTGTGGCACACCGGAACCCCCAAATGTCTTCTGTTGGTGCTCAAACTTTGCGTGGCCGCTTTATCTGACCCGAGAAACTTTTTATGTGATTTCCGGAGAATTTTATTCCGGGACCCCGGAATCCCGAAAAACCGTGTAGTATAACACTTCAATTTCAGCCGTTCGGAAGGTTATACCGGAACCTGTTTCTTTTTCTCCCGGTTTTTCAATCAGGCGTCCGAGCTCATTTCAGGAATCAACCTGTTCGATTTCAAGAATCAACCTGTTCTATTTCAGCCTCAAATAACGAGTTTTCACACATTTTTCACGATAATCCGAGT
This sequence comes from Silene latifolia, assembly GCF_048544455.1. Lineage (NCBI taxonomy): Eukaryota > Viridiplantae > Streptophyta > Magnoliopsida > Caryophyllales > Caryophyllaceae > Silene > Silene latifolia. Next base: position 1,238,507 of record NC_133529.1, on the reverse strand, counting down.
TTCGGCGAATACTGGTTTGTGGCACACCGGCACCCCCAAATGTCTTCCGTTAGTGCTCAAATTTTGCGTGGCCGCTTTATCTGACCCGAGTAACTTTGTATGTGATTTCCGGATAATTTTATTCCGGGACCCCGGAATCCCGAAAAACCGTGTATTATACACTTCAATTTCAGCCGTTCGGAAGGTCGTACCGGAACCTGTTTCTTTTTCTCCCTATTTTTAAATCACGCATCCGAGCTCATTTCAGTAATCAACCTGTTCGATTTCAGGAATCAACCTGTTCGATTTCAGTCTCAAATAACGAGTTTTTAACACATTTTTCACGATAATCCGAGTTTCGGCGAATGCTGGTTTCTGGCACACCGGCATCCCCAAATGTCTTCTGTTGGTGCTCAAACTTTGAGTGGCCGCTTTATCTCACCCGAGGAACTTTCTATCTGATTTCCGGAGAATTTTATTCCGGGACCCCGGAATCCCGAAAAACCGTGTATTATACACTTCAATTTCAGCCGTTCGGAAGGTCGTACCGGAAACTGTTTCTTTTTCTCCATGTTTTTCAATCACGCGTCCGAGCTCATTTCAGGAACCAACCTGTTCGATTTAAGGAATCAAACTGTTCGATTTCAGCCTCAAATAACGAGCTTTAACACATTTTTCATGATAATCCGAGTTTCGGCGAATACTGGTTTGTGGCACACCGACACCCCCAAATGTCTTCCGTTAGTGCTCAAATTTTGCGTGGCCGCTTTATCTGACCCGAGTAACTTTGTATGTGATTTCCGGAGAATTTTAGTCCGGGACCCCGGAATCCCGAAAAACCGTGTATTATACACTTCAATTTCAGCCGTTCGGAAGGTCGTACCGGAAACTGTTTCTTTTTCTCCATGTTTTTCAATCATGCGTCCGAGCTCATTTCAGGAATAAACCTGTTCGAGTTCAGGAATCAACCTGTTCGATTTCAGCCTCAACTAACGAGCTTTAACACATTTTTCACGATAATCCCAGTTTCGGCGAATCTTTGGTTTGTAGGCACACCGAAACCCCAAATATCTTCTTGGTGCTCAAGCTTTGCGTTGCCGCTTTATCGACCCGAGGAACTTTCTATCGATTTCCGAGAATTTTATTCCGGGACCCCTAAATCCCGAAAAACCGTGTATTATACACTTCAATTTCAGTTCGGAAAGTCGTGCGGAACTGTTTCTTTTTCTCCCTGTTTTTCAATCACGCGTCCGAGCTCATTTCAGGAACCAACCTGTTCGATTTAAGGAATCAAACTGTTCGATTTCAGCCTCAAATAACGAGCTTTAACACATTTTTCATGATAATCCGAGTTTCGGCGAATACTGGTTTGTGGCACACCGACACCCCCAAATGTCTTCCGTTAGTGCTCAAATTTTGCGTGGCCGCTTTATCTGACCCGAGTAACTTTGTATGTGATTTCCGGAGAATTTTATTCCGGGACCCCGGAATCCTGAAAAACCGTGTATTATACACTTCAATTTCAGCCGTTGGGAAGGTCGTACCGGAACCTGTTTATTTTTCTCCCTGTTTTTCAATCACGCGTCCGAGCTCATTTCAGGAATAAACCTGTTCGAGTTCAGCCTCAACTAACGAGCTTTAACACATTTTTCACGATAATCCCAGTTTCGGCGAATGCTGGTTTGTGGCACACCGGAACCCCCAAATGTCTTCTGTTGGTGCTCAAACTTTGCGTGGCCGCTTTATCTGACCCGAGGAACTTTTTATGTGATTTCCGGAGAATTTTATTCCGGGATCCGGAATCCCGAAAAACCGTGTATTATAACACTTCAATTTCAGCCGTTCGAAAGGTTATACCGGAACCTGTTTCTTTTTCTCCCTGTTTTTCAATCACGCGTCCGAGCTCATTTCAGGAATCAACCTGTTCGATTTCAAGAATCAACCTGTTCTATTTCAGCCTCAAATAACGAGTTTAAACACATTTTTCACGATAATCCGAGTTTCGACGAATACTGGTTTGTGGCACACCGGCACCCCCAAATATCTTCCGTTAGTGCTCAAATTTTGCGTGGCCGCTTTATCTGACCCGAGTAACTTTGTATGTGATTTCCGGAGAATTTTATTCCGGGACCCCGGAATCACGAAAAACCATGTATTATACACTTCAATTTCAGCCGTTCGGAAGGTCGTACCGGAACCTGTTTCTTTTTCGCAGTATTTTTAAATCACGCATCCGAGCTCATTTCAGGAATCAACCTGTTCGATTTCAGGAATCAACCTGTTCGATTTCAGCCTCAAATAACGAGTTTTTAACACATTTTTCACGATAATCCGAGTTTCGGCGAATCTTTGGTTTCGCACACCGGCATCCCCAAATGTCTTCTGTTGGTGCTCAAACTTTGCGTGGCCGCTTTATCTGACCCGAGGAACTTTCTATCTGATTTCCGGAGAATTTTATTCCGGGACCCCGGAATCCCGAAAAACCGTGTATTATACACTTCAATTTCAGCCGTTCGGAAGGTCGTACCGGAACCTGTTTCTTTTTCTCCCTGTTTTTCAATCACGCGTCCGAGCTCTTTTCAGGAACCAACCTGTTTGATTTAAGGAATCAAACTGTTCTATTTCAGCCTCAAATAACGAGCTTTAACACATTTTTCATGATAATTCGAGTTTCGGCGAATACTGGTTTGTGGCACACCGACACCCCCAAATGTCTTCCGTTAGTGCTCAAATTTTGCGTGGCCGCTTTATCTGACCCGAGTAACTTTGTAAGTGATTTCCGGAGAATTTTATTCCGGGACCCCGGAATCCCGAAAAACCGTGTATTATACACTTCAATTTCAGCCGTTCGGAAGGTCGTGCGACTGCACTGTTTCTTTTTCTCCTGTTTTTCAATCATGCGTCCGAGCTCATTTCAGAATAAACCTGTTCGAGTTCGGAATCAACCTTTGTTCGATTTCGACCTCAACTAACGAGCTTTAACACATTTTTCACGATAATCCCGTTTGGCGAATCTTTGGTTTGTGGCACACCGAAACCCCCAAATGTCTTCTGTTGGTGCTCAAACTTTGCGTGGCCGCTTTATCTGACCCGAGGAACTTTTTATGTGATTTCCGGAGAATTTTATTCCGGGACCCCGAAATCCCGAAAAACTGTGTATTATAACACTTCAATTTCAAATTAGTTCGGAAGGTTATACCGGAACCTGTTTCTTTTTCTCCCTGTTTTTCAATCACGCGTCCGAGCTCATTTCAGCAATCAACCTGTTCGATTTCAAGAATCAGCATGTTCTATTTCAGCCTCAAATAACGAGTTTTAACACATTTTTCACGATAATCCGAGTTTTGGCGAACACTGGTTTGTGGCACACCGGCACCCCCAAATGTCTTCCGTTGGTGCTCAAACTTTGCATGGCCGCTTTATCTTACCCGAGGAACATTCTATGTGATTTCCGGAGAATTTTATTGCGGGACCCCGGAATTCCGAAAAACCGTGTATTATACACTTCAATTTCAGTCGTTCGGAATGTCGTACCGGAGCCTGTTTCTTTTTCTCCCTGTTTTTCAATCACGCGTCCGAGCTCATTTCAGGAATCAACCTGTTCTATTTCAGGAATAAACCTGTTCGATTTCAGCCTCAAATAACGAGCTTTAACACATTTTTCACGATAATCCGAGTTTCGGCGAATGCTGGTTTGTGGCACACCGGCACCCCCAAATGTCTTCCGTTTGTGCTCAAATTTTGCGTGGCCGCTTTATCTGACTCGAGTAACTTTGTATGTCATTTCCGGAGAATTTTATTCCGGGACCCCGGAATCCCGAAAAACCGTGTATTATACACTTCAATTTCAGCCGTTCGGAAGGTCGTGCCGGAACCTATTTCTTTTTCTCCCTGTTTTTCAATCACGCGTCCGAGCTCATTTCAGGAACCAACCTGTTCGATTTAAGGAATCAAACTGTTCGATTTCAGACTCAAATAACGAGCTTTAACACATTTTTCATGATAATCCGAGTTTCGGCGAATACTGGTTTGTGGCACACCGACACCCCCAAATGTCTTCCGTTAGTGCTCAAATTTTGCGTGGCCGCTTTATTTGACTCGAGTAACTTTATATGTGATTTCCGGAGAATTTTATTCCGGGACCCCGGAATCCCGAAAAACCATGTATTATACACTTCAATTTCACCGTTTAGGAAGGTCGATGGAACCTGTTTCTTTTTCGCAGTATTTTTAAATCACGCATCCGAGCTCATTTCAGGAATCAACCTGTTCGATTTCAGGAATCAACCTGTTCGATTTCAGCCTCAAATAACGAGTTTTTAACACATTTTTCACGATAATCCGAGTTTCGGCGAATGCTTTGGTTTTCGCACACCGCATCCCCAAATGTCTTCCGTTGGTGCTCAAACTTTGCGTGGCCGCTTTATCTGACCCGAGGAACTTTCTATCTGATTTCCGGAGAATTTTATTCCGGGACCCCGGAATCCCGAAAAACCGTGTATTATACACTTCAATTTCAGCCGTTCGGAAGGTCGTACCGGAACCTGTTTCTTTTTCTCCCTGTTTTTCAATCACGCGTCCGAGCTCTTTTCAGGAACCAACCTGTTCGATTTAAGGAATCAAACTGTTCTATTTCAGCCTCAAATAACGAGCTTTAACACATTTTTCATGATAATTCGAGTTTCGGCGAATACTGGTTTGTGGCACACCGACACCCCCAAATGTCTTCCGTTAGTGCTCAAATTTTGCGTGGCCGCTTTATCTGACCCGAGTAACTTTGTAAGTGATTTACGGAGAATTTTATTCCGGGACCCCGGAATCCCGAAAAACCGTGTATTATACACTTCAATTTCACTTCGGAAGGTCGTACCGGTACTGTTTCTTTTTCTCCCTGTTTTTCAATCATGCGTCTGAGCTCATTTCAGGAATAAACCTGTTCGAGTTCAGGAATCAACCTGTTCGATTTCAGCCTCAACTAACGAGCTTTAACACATTTTTCACGATAATCCCAGTTTCGGCGAATGCTGGTTTGTGGCACACCGAAACCCCCAAATGTCTTCTGTTGGTGCTCAAACTTTGCGTGGCCGCTTTATCTGACCCGAGGAACTTTTTATGTGATTTCCGGAGAATTTTATTCCGGGACCCCGAAATCCCGAAAAACTGTGTATTATAACACTTCAATTTCAGCCGTTCGGAAGGTTATACCGGAACCTGTTTCTTTTTCTCCCTGTTTTTCAATCACGCGTCCGAGCTCATTTCAGCAATCAACCTGTTCGATTTCAAGAATCAACATGTTCTATTTCAGCCTCAAATAACGAGTTTTAACACATTTTTCACGATAATCCCAGTTTTGGCGAACACTGGTTTGTGGCACACCGGCACCCCCAAATGTCTTCCGTTGGTGCTCAAACTTTGCATGGCCGCTTTATCTTACCCGAGAAACATTCTATGTGATTTCCGGAGAATTTTATTGCGGGACCCCGGAATTCCGAAAAACCGTGTATTATACACTTCAATTTCAGTCGTTCGGAATGTCGTACGGGAGCCTGTTTCTTTTTCTCCCTGTTTTTCAATCACGCGTCCGAGCTCATTTCAGGAATCAACCTGTTCGATTTCAGGAATAAACCTGTTCGATTTCAGCCTCAAATAACGAGCTTTAACACATTTTTCACGATAATCCGAGTTTTGGCGAATGCTGGTTTGTGGCACACCGGCACCCCCAAATGTCTTCCGTTTGTGCTCAAATTTTGCGTGGCCGCTTTATCTGACTCGAGTAACTTTGTATGTCATTTCCGGAGAATTTTATTCCGGGACCCCGGAATCCCGAAAAACCGTGTATTATACACTTCAATTTCAGCCGTTCGGAAGGTCGTGCCGGAACCTATTTCTTTTTCTCCCTGTTTTTCAATCACGCGTCCGAGCTCATTTCAGGAACCAACCTGTTCGATTTAAGGAATCAAACTGTTCCATTTCAGACTCAAATAACGAGCTTTAACACATTTTTCATGATAATCCGAGTTTCGTCGAATACTGGTTTGTGGCACACCGACACCCCCAAATGTCTTCCGTTAGTGCTCAAATTTTGCGTGGCCGCTTTATTTGACCCGAGTAACTTTGTATGTGATTTACGGAGAATTTTATTCCGGGACTCCGGAATCCCGAAAAACCGTGTATTATACACTTCAATTTCAGCCGTTCGGAAGGTCGTACCGGTACCTGTTTCTTTTTCTCCCTGTTTTTAAATCACGCGTCCGAGCTCATTTCAGGAATCAACATGTTCGATTTCAGGAATCAACCTGTTCGATTTCAGCCTCAAATAACGAGTTTTTAACACATTTTTCACGATAATCCGAGTTTCGGCGAATGCTGGTTTCTGGCACACCGTCATTCCCAAATGTTTTCTGTTGGTGCTCAAACTTTGCGTGGACGCTTTATCTGACCCGAGGAACTTTCTATCTGATTTCCGGAGAATTTTATTCCGGACCCCTAATCCCGAAAAACCGTGTATTATACACTTCAATTTCACCGTTCGAATGTCGTATCGAACCTGTTTCTTTTTCTCCCTGTTTTTCAATCACGCGTCCGAGCTCATTTCAGAACCAACCTGTTCGATATAAGGAATCAAACTGCTCGATTTCGGCCGCAAATAACGAGCTTTAACACATTTTTCATGATAATCCGAGTTTCGGCGAATACTGGTTTATGGCACACCGACACCCCCAAATGTCTTCTGTTAGTGCTCAAATTTTGCGTGGCCGCTTTATCTGACCCGAGTAACTTTGTATGTGATTTCCGGAGAATTTTATTCCGGGACCCCGGAATCCCGAAAAACCGTGTATTATACACTTCAATTTCAGCCGTTCGGAAAGTCGTACCGGAACCTGTTTATTTTTCTCCCTGTTTTTCAATCACGCGCCCGAGCTCATTTCAGGAATCAACCTGTTCGATTTCAGGAATCAACCTGTGCGATTTCAGCCTCAAATAACGAGTTTTTAACACATTTTTCACGATAATCCGAGTTTCGGCGAATGCTGGTTTCTGGCACACCGGCATCCCCAAATGTCCTCTGTTGGTTCTCAAACTTTGCGTGGCCGCTTTATCTGACCCGAGGAACTTTCTATCTGATTTCCGGAGAATTTTATTCCGGGACCCCGGAATCCCGAAAAACCGTGTATTATACACTTCAATTTCAGCCGTTCGGAAGGTAGTACCGGAACCTATTTCTTTTTCTCCCTGTTTTTCAATCACGCGTCCGAGCTCATTACAGGAACCAACCTGTTCGATTTAAGGAATCAACCTGTTCGATTTCAGCCTCAACTAACGAGCTTTAACACATTTTTCACGATAATCCCAGTTTCGGCGAATGCTGGTTTGTGGCACACCGGCACCCCCAAATGTCTTCCGTTTGTGCTCAAATTTTGCGTGGCCGCTTTATCTGACTCGAGTAACTTTGTATGTCATTTCCGGAGAATTTTATTCCGGGACCCCGGAATCCCGAAAAACCGTGTATTATACACTTCAATTTCAGCCGTTCGGAAGGTCGTACCGGAACCTATTTCTTTTTCTCCCTGTTTTTCAATCACGCGTCCGAGCTCATTTCAGGAACCAACCTGTTCGATTTAAGGAATCAAACTGTTCGATTTCAGACTCAAATAACGAGCTTTAACACATTTTTCATGATAATCCGAGTTTCGGCGAATACTGGTTTGTGGCACACCGACACCCCCAAATGTCTTCCGTTAGTGCTCAAATTTTGCGTGGCCGCTTTATTTGACCCGAGTAACTTTGTATGTGATTTACGGAGAATTTTATTCCGGGACTCCGGAATCCCGAAAAACCGTGTATTATACACTTCAATTTCAGCCGTTCGGAAGGTCGTACCGGTACCTGTTTCTTTTTCTCCCTGTTTTTAAATCACGCGTCCGAGCTCATTTCAGGAATCAACATGTTCGATTTCAGGAATCAACCTGTTCGATTTCAGCCTCAAATAACGAGTTTTTAACACATTTTTCACGATAATCCGAGTTTCGGCGAATGCTGGTTTCTGGCACACCGTCATCCCCAAATGTTTTCTGTTGGTGCTCAAACTTTGCGTGGACGCTTTATCTGACCCGAGGAACTTTCTATCTGATTTCCGGAGAATTTTATTCCGGGACCCCGGAATCCCGAAAAACCGTGTATTATACACTTCAATTTCAGCCGTTCGGAATGTCGTACCGGAACCTGTTTCTTTTTCTACCTATTTTTCAATCACGCGTCCGAGCTCATTTCAGGAACCAACCTGTTCGATATAAGGAATCAAACTGTTCGATTTCAGCCGCAAATAACGAGCTTTAACACATTTTTCATGATAATCCGAGTTTCGGCGAATACTGGTTTATGGCACACCGACACCCCCAAATGTCTTCTGTTAGTGCTCAAATTTTGCGTGGCCGCTTTATCTGACCCGAGTAACTTTGTATGTGATTTCCGGAGAATTTTATTCCGGGACCCCGGAATCCCGAAAAACCGTGTATTATACACTTCAATTTCAGCCGTTCGGAAAGTCGTACCGGAACCTGTTTATTTTTCTCCCTGTTTTTCAATCACGCGCCCGAGCTCATTTCAGGAATCAACCTGTTCGATTTCAGGAATCAACCTGTGCGATTTCAGCCTCAAATAACGAGTTTTTAACACATTTTTCACGATAATCCGAGTTTCGGCGAATGCTGGTTTCTGGCACACCGTCATCCCCAAATGTCTTCTGTTGGTGCTCAAACTTTGCGTGGACGCTTTATCTGACCCGAGGAACTTTCTATCTTATTTCCGGAGAATTTTATTCCGGGACCCCGGAATCCCGAAAAACCGTGTATTATACACTTCAATTTCAGCCGTTCGGAATGTCGTACCGGAACCTGTTTATTTTTCTCCCTGTTTTTCAATCACGCGTCCGAGCTCATTTCAGGAATAAACCTGTTCGAGTTCAGAAATCAACCTGTTCGATTTCAGCCTCAACTAACGAGTTTTAACACATTTTTCACGATAATCCCAGTTTCGACGAATGTTGGTTTGTGGCACACCGGAACCCCCAAATGTCTTCTGTTGGTGCTCAAACTTTGCGTGGCCGCTTTATCTGACCCGAGGAACTTTTTATGTGATTTCCGGAAAATTTTATTCCGGGACCCCGGAATCCCGAAAAACCGTGTATTATAACACTTCAATTTCAGCCGTTCGGAAAGTCGTACCGGAACCTGTTTATTTTTCTCCCTGTTTTTCAATCACGCGCCCGAGCTCATTTCAGGAATCAACCTGTTCGATTTCAGGAATCAACCTGTACGATTTCAGCCTCAAATAACGAGTTTTTAACACATTTTTCACGATAATCCGAGTTTCGGCGAACACTGGTTTGTGGCACACCGGCACTCCCAAATGTCTTCTGTTGGTGCTCAAACTTTGCGTGGACGCTTTATCTGACCCGAGGAACTTTCTATCTTATTTCCGGAGAATTTTATTCCGGGACCCCGGAATCCCGAAAAACCGTGTATTATACACTTCAATTTCAGCCGTTCGGAATGTCGTACCGGAACCTGTTTCTTTTTCTCCCTGTTTTTAAATCACGCGTCCGAGCTCATTTCAGGAATCAACCTGTTCGATTTCAGGAATCAACCTGTTCGATTTCAGCCTCAAATAACGAGTTTTTAACACATTTTTCACGATAATCCCAGTTTCGGCGAATGCTGGTTTGTGGCACACCGAAACCCCCAAATGTCTTCTGTTGGTGCTCAAACTTTGCGTGGCCGCTTTATCTGACCCGAGGAACTTTTTATGTGATTTCCGGAGAATTTTATTCCGGGACCCAGGAATCCCGAAAAACTGTGTATTATAACACTTCAATTTCAGCCGTTCGGAAAGTTATACCGGAACCTGTTTCTTTTTCTCCCTGTTTTTCAATCACGCGTCCGAGCTCATTTCAGGAATCACCTGTTCGATTTCAAGAATCAACCTGTTCTATTTCAGCCTCAAATAACGAGTTTTAACACATTTTTCACGATAATCCGAGTTTCGGCGAACACTGGTTTGTGGCACACCGGCACTCCCAAATGTCTTCCGTTGGTGCTCAAACTTTGCGTGGCCGCTTTATCTTACCCGAGGAACATTCTATGTGATTTCCGGAGAATTTTATTGCGGGACCCCGGAATTTCGAAAAACCGTGTATTATACACTTCAATTTCAGCCGTTCGGAAGGTCGTACCGGAACCTGTTTCTTTTTCTCCCTGTTTTTCAATCACGCGTCCGAGCTCATTTCAGGAATCAACCTGTTCGATTTCAGGAATAAACCTGTTCGATTTCAGCCTCAAATAACGAGCTTTAACAAATTTTTCACGATTTCGGCGAATGCTGGTTTGTGGCACATCGGCATCCCCAAATGTCTTCCGTTGGTGCTCAAACTTTGCGTGGCCGCTTTATCTGACCCGAGGAACTTTCTATGTGATTTCCGGGAAATTTTATTCCGGGACCCCGGAATCCCGAAAAACTGTGTATTATACACTTCAATTTCAGCAGTTCGGAAGGTCGTACCTGAACCTGTTTCTTTTTCTCCCTGTTTTTCAATCCCGCGTCCGACCTCATTTCAGGAATCAACTTGGTCGATTTAAGGAATCAACCTGTTCGATTTCAGACTTAAATAAAGAGTTTTAACACATTTTTCACGATAATCCGAGTTTCGGTAAATGCTGTTTTGTGGCACACCGGCACCCCCAAATGTCTTCTGTTAGTGCTCAAACTTTGCGTGGCCGTTTTATCTGACCCGAGAAACTTTCTATCTGATTTCCGGAGAATTTTATTCCGGGACCCCGGAATCCCGTAAAACCGTGTATTATACACTTCAATTTCAGCCGTACGGAAGGTCGTATCGGAACCTGTTTCTTTTTCTCCCTGTTTTTCAATCACGCGTCCGAGCTCATTTCAGGAATAAACCTTTCGATTTCAGAATCAACTTTGTTCGATTTCAAATCAACTAACGAGCTTTAATACATTTTTCACGATAATCCCAGTTTCGGCGAATGCTGGTTTGTGGCACACCGGAACCCCCAAATGTCTTCCGTTAGGGCTCAAATTTTACGTGGCCGCTTTATCTGACCCGAGTAACATTGTATGTGATTTCCGGAGAATTTTATTCCGGGACCCCGGAATCCCGAAAAACCGTGTATTATACACTTCAATTTCAGTCGTTCAGAAGGTCGTACCGGAACCTGTTTCTTTTTCTCCCTGTTTTTAAATCACGCGTCCGAGCTCATTTCAGGAATCAACCTGTTCGATTTCAGGAATCAACCTGTTCGATTTCAGCCTCAAATAACGAGTTTTTAACACATTTTTCACGATAATCCGAGTTTCGGCGAATGCTGGTTTCTGGCACACCGGCATCCCCAAATGTCCTCTGTTGGTTCTCAAACTTTGCGTGGCCGCTTTATCTGACCCGAGGAACTTTCTATCTGATTTCCGGAGAATTTTATTCCGAGACCCCGGAATCCCGAAAAACCGTGTATTATACACTTCAATTTAAGCCGTTCGGAAGGTAGTACCGGAACCTATTTCTTTTTCTCCCTGTTTTTCAATCACGCGTCCGAGCTCATTACAGGAACCAACCTGTTCGATTTAAGGAATCAACCTGTTCGATTTCAGCCTCAACTAACGAGCTTTAACACATTTTTCACGATAATCCCAGTTTCGGCGAATGCTGGTTTGTGGCACACCGGAACCCCCAAATGTCTTCTGTAGGTGCTCAAACTTTTTGTGGCCGCTTTATCTGACCCGAGTAACGTTTTATGTGATTTCCGGAGAATTTTATTCCGGGACCCCGGAATCCCGAAAAACCGTGAATTTTAACACTTCAATTTCAGCCGTTCGGAAGGTTATACCAAAATCTGTTTCTTTTTCCCCTGTTTTTCAATCACGCGTCCGAGCTCATTTCAGAACCAACCTGTTCGATTTCAAGAATCAACCTGTTCTATTTCAGCCTCAAATAACGAGTTTTAACACATTTTTCACGATAATCCGAGTTTCGGCGAATGCTGGTTTGTGGCACACCGGCACCCCCAAATGTCTTCCGTTGGTGCTCAAACTTTGCGTGGCCGCTTTAGCTTACCCGAGGAACATTCTATGTGATTTCCGGAGAATTTTATTGCGGGACTCCGGAATCCCGAAAAACCGTGTATTATAACACTTCAATTTCAGTCGTTCGGAAGGTCGTACCAGAGCCTGTTTCTTTTTCTCTCTGTTTTTCAATCACGCGTCCGAGCTCATTTCAGGAATCAACCTGTTCGATTTCAGGAATAAACCTGTTCGATTTCAGCCTCAACTAACGAGCTTTAACACATTTTTCACGATAATCCGAGTTTCGGCGAATGCTGGTTTGTGGCACACCGGCACCCCCAAATATCTTCCGTTAGGGCTCAAATTTTGCATGACCGCTTTATCTGACCCGAGGAACTTTCTATGTGATTTCCGGAGAATTTTATTCCGGGACCCCGGAATCCCGAAAAACCGTGTATTATAACACTTCAATTTCAGCCGTTCGGAAGGTCATACCGGAACCTGTTTCTTTTTCTCTCTATTTTTCAATCACGCGTCCGAGCTCATTTCAGGAATCAACCTGTTCGATTTCAGGAATAAACCTGTTCGATTTCAGCCTCAAATAACGAGCTTTAACACATTTTTCACGATAATCCGAGTTTCGGCGAATGCTGGTTTCTGGCACACCGGCATCCCCAAATGTCTTCTGTTGGTGCTCAAATTTGCGTGGCCGCTTTATCTGACCCGATGAACTTTCTATCTGATTTCCGGATAATTTTATTCCGGGACCCCGGAATCCCGAAAAACCGTGTATTATATAGACTTCAATTTCAGCCGTTCGGAAGGTCGTACCGGAACCTGTTTCTTTTTCTCCCTATTTTTCAATCACGCATCCGAGCTCATTTCAGGAACCAACCTGTTCGATTTAAGAAATCAAACTGTTCGATTTCAGCCTCAAATAACGAGCTTTAACACATTTTTCACGATAATCCGAGTTTCGGCGAATACTGGTTTGTGGCACACCGGCACCCCCAAATGTCTTCCGTTAGGGCTCAAATTTTACGTGGCCGCTTTATCTGACCCGAGTAACATTGTATGTGATTTCCGGAGAATTTTATTCCGGGACCCCGGAATCCCGAAAAACCGTGTATTATACACTTCAATTTCAGTCGTTCAGAAGGTCGTACCGGAACCTGTTTCTTTTTCTCCCTGTTTTTAAATCACGCGTCCGAGCTCATTTCAGGAATCAACCTGTTCGATTTCAGGAATCAACCTGTTCGATTTCAGCCTCAAATAACGAGTTTTTAACACATTTTTCACGATAATCCGAGTTTCGGCGAATGCTGGTTTCTGGCACACCGGCATCCCCAAATGTCCTCTGTTGGTTCTCAAACTTTGCGTGGCCGCTTTATCTGACCCGAGGAACTTTCTATCTGATTTCCGGAGAATTTTATTCCGGGACCCCGGAATCCCGAAAAACCGTGTATTATACACTTCAATTTCAGCCGTTCGGAAGGTAGTACTGGAACCTATTTCTTTTTCTCCCTGTTTTTCAATCACGCGTCCGAGCTCATTACAGGAACCAACCTGTTCGATTTAAGGAATCAACCTGTTCGATTTCAGCCTCAACTAACGAGCTTTAACAGATTTTTCACGATAATCCCAGTTTCGGCGAATGCTGGTTTGTGGCACACCGGAACCCCCAAATGTCTTCTGTTGGTGCTCAAACTTTTTGTGGCCGCTTTATCTGACCCGAGTAACGTTTTATGTGATTTCCGGAGAATTTTATTCCGGGACCCCGGAATCCCGAAAAACCGTGAATTTTAACACTTCAATTTCAGCCGTTCGGAAGGTTATACCAAAATCTGTTTCTTTTTCTCCCTGTTTTCCAATCACGCGTCCGAGCTCATTTCAGGAACCAACCTGTTCGATTTCAAGAATCAACCTGTTCTATTTCAGCCTCAAATAACGAGTTTTAACACATTTTTCACGATAATCCGAGTTTCGGCGAATGCTGGTTTGTGGCACACCGGCACCCCCAAATGTCTTCCGTTGGTGCTCAAACTTTGCGTGGCCGCTTTAGCTTACCCGAGGAACATTCTATGTGATTTCCGGAGAATTTTATTGCGGGACTCCGGAATCCCGAAAAACCGTGTATTATAACACTTCAATTTCAGTCGTTCGGAAGGTCGTACCAGAGCCTGTTTCTTTTTCTCTCTGTTTTTCAATCACGCGTCCGAGCTCATTTCAGGAATCAACCTGTTCGATTTCAGGAATAAACATGTTCGATTTCAGCCTCAACTAACGAGCTTTAACACATTTTTCACGATAATCCGAGTTTCGGCGAATCTTTGGTTTGTGGCACACCGCACCCCCCCCAAATATCTTCCGTTAGGGCTCAAACTTTGCATGACCGCTTTATCTGACCCGAGGAACTTTCTATGTGATTTCCGGAGAATTTTATTCCGGGACCCCGGAATCCCGAAAAACCGTGTATTATAACACTTCAATTTCAGCCGTTCGGAAGGTCATACCGGAACCTGTTTCTTTTTCTCTCTATTTTTCAATCACGCGTCCGAGCTCATTTCAGGAATCAACCTGTTCGATTTCAGGAATAAACCTGTTCGATTTCAGCCTCAAATAACGAGCTTTAACACATTTTTCACGATAATCCGAGTTTCGGCGAATGCTGGTTTCTGGCACACCGGCATCCCCAAATGTCTTCTGTTGGTGCTCAAATTTGCGTGGCCGCTTTATCTGACCCGATGAACTTTCTATCGATTTCCGGATAATTTTATTCCGGGACCCCTAATCCCGAAAAACCGTGTATTATACACTTCATTTTCACTGTTCGGAAGGTCGTCTCGGAACCTGTTTCTTTTTCTCCCTGTTTTTCAATCACGCGTCCGAGCTCATTTCAGAATAAACTGTTCGAGTTCGGAATCAACCTGTTCGATTTCAAATCAACTAACGAGTTTTAACACATTTTTCACGATAATCCCGTTTCGGCGAATCTTTGGTTTGGGCACACCGGAACCCTCAAATGTCTTCTGTTGGTGCTCAAACTTTGCGTGGCCGTTTTATCTGACCCGAGGAACTTTTTATGTGATTTCCGGAGAATTTTATTCTGGGCCCCGGAATCCCGAAAAACCGTGTATTATAACACTTCAATTTCAGCCGTTCAGAAGGTTATACCGGAACCTGTTTCTTTTTCTCCCTGTTTTTCAATCACGCGTCCAAGCTCATTTCAGGAATCAACCTGTTCGATTTCAAAAATCAACCTGTTCTATTTCAGCCTCAAATAACGAGTTTTAACACATTTTTCACGATAATCCGAGTTTCGGCGAATGCTGGTTTCTGGCACACCGGCACCCCGAAATGTCTTCCGTTGGTGCTCAAACTTTGCGTGGCCGCTTTATCTTACCCGAGGAACATTATATGTGATTTCCGGAGAATATTATTGCGGGACCCCGGAATCCCGAAAAACCGTGTATTATACACTTCAATTTCAAATTGTTCGGAAGGTCGTATCATGACTGTTTTTTTTTTCTCCCTGTTTTTCAATCACGCGTCCGAGCTCATTTCAGGAATCAACCTGTTCGATTTTAGGAATAAACCTGTTCGATTTAAGTCTCAAATAACGATCTTTAACACATTTTTCACGATAATCCAAGTTTCGGCGAATGCTTGTTTGTGGCACACCGGCACCCCCAAATATCTTCCGTTGGTGCTCAAACTTTGCATGACCGCTTTATCTGACCCGAGGAACTTTCTATGTGATTTCCGGAGAATTTTATTCCGGGACCCCGGAATCCCGAAAAACCGTGTAGTATAACACTTCAATTTCAGCCGTTCGGAAGGTTATACCGGAACCTGTTTCTTTTTCTCCCTGTTTTTCAATCACGCTTCCGAGCTCATTTCAGGAATAAACCTGTTCGAGTTCAGGAATCAACCTGTTCGATTTCAGCCTCAACTAACGAGCTTTAACACATTTTTCACGATAATCCCAGTTTCGGCGAATGCTGGTTTGTGGCACACCGGAACCCCCAAATTTCTTCTGTTGGTGCTCAAACTTTGCGTGGCCGCTTTATCTGACCCGATGAACTTTTTATGTGATTTTCGGAGAATTTTATTCCGGGTCCCCGGAATCCCGAAAAACCGTGTATTATAACACTTCAATTTCAGCCGTTCGGAAGGTTATTCCGGAACCTGTTTCTTTTTCTCCCTGTTTTTCAATCACGCGTCCGAGCTCATTTCAGGAATCAACCTGTTCGATTTCAAAAATAAACCTGTTCTATTTCAGCCTCAAATAACGAGTTTTAACACATTTTTCACGATAATCCGAGTTTCGGCGAATCTTTGGTTTTCGCACACCGCACCCCCAAATGTCTTCCGTTGGTGCTCAAACTTTGCGTGGCCGCTTTATCTTACCCGAGGAACATTCTATGTGATTTCCGGAGAATTTTATTGCGGGACCCCGGAATCCCGAAAAACCGTGTATTATACACTTCAATTTCAGCCGTTCGGAATGTCGTACCGGAGCCTGTTTCTTTTTCTCAATTTTTTTCAATCACGCGTCCGAGCTCATTTCAGGAATCAACCTGTTCGATTTCAGGAATAAACCTGTTCGATTTCAGCCTCAAATAACGAGCTTTAACACATTTTTCACGATAATCCGAGTTTCGGCGAATGCTGGTTTGTGGCACACCGGCACCCCAAATATCTTCCGTTGGTGCTCAAACTTTGCATGACCGCTTTATCTGACCCGAGGAACTTTCTATGTGATTTCCGGAGAATTTTATTCCGGGACCCCGAATCCCGAAAAACCGTGTATTATATATAGACTTCAATTTCAGCCGTTCGGAAGGTCGTACCGGAACCTGTTTCTTTTTCTCCCTGTTTTTCAATCACGCGTCCGAGCTCATTTCAGGAATCAACATGTTCGATTTCAGCCTCAAATAACGAGCTTTAACACATTTTTCACGATAATCCGAGTTTCGGCAATTGCTGGTTTGTGGCACACCGGCACCTCCAAATATCTTCCGTTGGTGCTCAAACTTTGCGTGACCGCTTTATCTGACCCGAGGAACTTTCTATGTGATTTCCGGA
The DNA here is from genome assembly GCF_048544455.1 of Silene latifolia. Classification (NCBI taxonomy): domain Eukaryota; kingdom Viridiplantae; phylum Streptophyta; class Magnoliopsida; order Caryophyllales; family Caryophyllaceae; genus Silene; species Silene latifolia. The sequence goes on along the minus strand of NC_133529.1, from coordinate 1,221,368 downwards.
GAATTTTATTCCGGGACCCCGGAATCCCGAAAAACCGTGTATTATATAGACTTCAATTTTAGCCGTTCGGAAGGTCGTACCGAAACCTGTTTCTTTTTCTCCCTGTTTTTCAATCACGCATCCGAGCTCATTTCAGGAACCAACCTCTTCGATTTAAGGAATCAAACTGTTCGATTTCAGCCTCAAATAACGAGGTTTAACACATTTTTCACGATAGTCCGAGTTTCGGCGAATACTGGTTTGTGACACACCGGCACCCCCAAATATCTTCCGTTAGGGCTCAAATTTTACGTGGCCGCTTTATCTGACCCGAGTAACTTTGTATGTGATTTCCGGAGAATTTTATTCCGGGACCCCGTAATCCCGAAAAACCGTGTATTATACACTTCAATTTCAGCCGTTCGGAAGGTCGTACCGGAACTTGTTTCTTTTTCTCCCTGTTTTTAAATCACGCGTCCGAACTCATTTCAGGAATCAACCTGTTCGATTTCAGGAATCAACCTGTTCGATTTCAGCCTCAAATAACGAGTTTTTAACACATTTTTCACGATAATCCGAGTTTCGGCGAATGCTGGTTTCTGGCACACCGGCATCCCCAAATGTCCTCTGTTGGCGCTCAAACTTTGCGTGGCCGCTTTATCTGACCCGAGGAACTTTCTATATGATTTCCGGAGAATTTATTCCGGGACCCCGGAATCCCGAAAAACCGTGTATTATACACTTCAATTTCAGCCGTTCGGAAGGTCGTACCGGAACCTGTTTCTTTTTCTCCCTGTTTTTCAATCACGCGTCCGAGCTCATTTCAGGAATAAACCTCTTCGAGTTCAGGAATCAACCTGTTCGATTTCAGCCTCAACTAACGAGCTTTAACACATTTTTCACGATAATCCCAATTTCGGCGAATGCTGGTTTGTGGCACACCGGAACCCCCAAATGTCTTCTGTTGGTGCTCAAACTTTGCGTGGCCGCTTTATCTGACCCGAGAAATTTTTTATGTGATTTCCGGAAAATTTTATTCCGGGACCCCGGAATCCCGAAAAACCGTGTATTATAACACTTCAATTTCAGCCGTTCGGAAGGTTATAACGGAACCTGTTTCTTTTTCTCCCTGTTTTTCAATCACGCGTCCGAGCTCATTTCAGGAATCAACCTGTTCGATTTCAAGAATCAACCTGTTCTATTTCAGCCTCAAATAACGAGTTTTAACACATTTTTCACGATAATCCGAGTTTCGGCGAATGCTGGTTTGTGGCACACCGGCACCCCCAAATGTCTTCCGTTGGTGCTCAAACTTTGCGTGGCCGGTTTATCTTACCCGAGGAACATTCTATGTGATTTCCGGAGAATTTTATTGCGGGACCCCGGAATCCCGAAAAACCGTGTATTATACACTTCAATTTCAGCCGTTCGGAAGGTCGTACCAGAGGCTGTTTATTTTTCTCCCTGTTTTTCAATCACGCGTCCGAGCTCTTTTCAGGAATCAACCTGTTCGATTTCAGGAATAAACCTGTTCGATTTCAGCCCCAAATAACTAGCTTTAACACATTTTTCACGATAATCCGAGTTTCGGTGAATGCTGGTTTGTGGCACACCGGCACCCCCAAATATCTTCCATTGGTGCTCAAACTTTGCATGACCGCTTTATCTGACCCGAGGAACTTTCTATGTGATTTCTGGAGAATTTTATTCCGGGACCCCGGAATCCCGAAAAACCGTGTATTAACTTCAATTTCAGCCGTTCGGAAGGTCGTACCGGAACCTGTTTCTTTTTCTCCCTGTTTTTCAATCACGCGTCCGAGCTCATTTCAGGAATAAACCTGTTCGATTTCAGGAATCAACCTGTTCGATTTCAGCCTCAACTAACGAGCTTTAACACATTTTTCACGATAATCCCAGTTTCGACGAATGCTGGTTTGTGGCACACCGGAACCCCCAAATGTCTTCTGTTGGTGCTCAAACTTTGCGTGACCGCTTTATCTGACCCGAGGAACTTTCTATGTGATTTCCGGAGAATTTTATTCCGGGACCCCGGAATCCCGAAAAACCGTATATTATATAGACTTCAATTTGAGCCGTTCGGAAGGTCGTACCGGAACCTGTTTCTTTTTCTCCCTGTTTTTCAATCACGCGTCCGAGCTCGTTTCAGGAACCAACCTGTTCGATTTAAGGAATCAAACTGTTCGATTTCAGCCTCAAATAACGAGCTTTAACACATTTTTCACGATAATCCGAGTTTCGGCGAATGCTGGATTGTCGCACACCGGCACCCCCAAATGTCTTCCGTTGGTGCTCAAACTTTGCGTGGCCACTTTATCTAACTGATGGTATCAAGCTATACCTCGCAAGTGCACGATTCTATCGTTGTACACTATTAAGGGTCGATCCCACAAGGAGTTGAAAAGATTACTAATTGTTCTAATCCGATCGTTTAGCTAAGTCGAAAATAAAAGATGATGGTTGTTATACTAATGCTACCTAAGACAAAATGAAATGCAAACTTAACAAAAGCAAGGAAAATAAGCAAGAACGAAGGATAAGGTGTAATTCAAATAATTTAAAGGCCTAAGACTCGGTTCTTCCCAAACTATTCGCAATTCCACATGGTTAAATTTCTAGGCTAATCACAAAGGTAGTTAGGTGAGGAGGTGACGGCTCTAATTCGCCTAAGACCCCCCTCTCGGGTTCGAAATAGGACACTAGCTCTACCCACCAACCCCCCTCTCGGGTTCGAAGGTCGGAATCCCTGACTCAATACCCCACTACCCCAAAAACATGCATTTTCCCGAGGTAGTCCGATATTTGCTAAGGTCATTAAGCCCCATCAATACCCGGGTCATCCCACTCCCTCTCTCGAGGGTCGATTTCAAACACTAATTTAGAGGTGTCCTACCCCGGTTCTCCCTTTCGGTCTCAACCGAGGTCAACAATAGGGTCAAGTCTCGGGTACCCAAATCACAACCTAACCAACTCTCGTTGGTGGTCAAGGGTCGTGAGTCAACACTACCCAAGAGTCAACCCATAACCCAAGTCATCCCTCTAAACTACCCTCACCAATTTCCCCAAATAATTAGCCTTTATGAAATTCAATTAATGAAATTACTCATGTCGGGTCAAACCGAGCCCTAGTGGAAGACTACTCACTAATCATGGTTCTAATTGCAAAATTAACAATAAAGATGGAAACTTTGATCACAAACATGGTGAGAAGATGAAATTCACTACTAAACATGCAACAATCTAACAATGGGTGGAAGGAAAGATGATTTAATCTAATAATGAGAGAGATTTAAACTTAAAGACACAATCTTTAACCAAATCAACTCAAAGATTAAGTCTTTGAGGACAACTACCCAATGATGAACAAAAGCAAGAGGAACAAAGGAAAGATGAACAATGATAAGATGAGCAATGATGGAATTAACAACAACAAACAAACAACAACAACAATTTTAACATAAACAATCAAACAAACATAAAAGATGAACAAAATGTAAACAATTGAAAATAGGGAGAGAAATAATACCAACAAAATAGTGAAAGAGGAATTTGGATAGAAATAATAAAGAAGGAAATCCTTCAATCTTCTTACAAACCCAAATTCAATCACTAATTGATTGAAGAACTTCTCTAATTAAAGAAAGATTAACAAAGAGATTAAGAAAGTTTAAAGCTTGAAAGGGTAAAATTTCTGGATCTAGGGTTGTGTGTACAAGGGTTTAAGGAGAGGGGTATATATAGGTTACACAAGGATTAGGACAGAAATTGGAAATGGGCTTTGAAACACGTATATGTACTCCCGGCCGGTCGACCGGCCGCCGGTCATTTGACCGGCTGGGAGTTTCCTGGATTTTTGGTTGAAGTTTTGAAG